>NC_052513.1:384118-406357 GCF_014356525.2 Nilaparvata lugens
TGGGATGGGAAGTGGGAAAAAAGATGGGAGGATATAGAGAGAAATTGGAAAAGAAAATAGAAGAGCAACAGGAGATCAGAGGAATGGAGTGAGTGTCACGGAGATCAATGGGGGGATAGGGTCTTTGGATCACAAACATAGAAAAATGTGTTGGCAAAATGAAAACGGGAATGTGAAAAAAAGTATCTTGAGGATAGTAATACACGAGAATATCATTCAATGGATTATTAGACGATTGTCTAAAAGTACTCAAGCCTACTACCCTCTTTGCCGTATTCCCCTATTTGGGCGAAAAAACTCTTTGATGCCGAGTGTTTTCATAGAAAAATAGAATCTTAGGCCCAGCGTACACAGTGCAACTGCCGTTGAAAACCAGTTTCAAATCATTTGCTCGCGCAACTGTTTTGCAAACTGAATAACGTATGAAAATTATAAATGACTAGCCGTCAGGCTCGCTTCGCTCGCCATATCCGTCTAGCCAGGGGGCTCCGCCCCCTGGACCCCCGACTGGATCGTCCAAGAATGAGATCAGCAGGCTCGCTTCGCTCGCCTGCATTTTCCATTTGAGCATTTTTATCATAGTTAGGACAATCCAGTCGGGGGTCCAGACTAAACGTCTGGCTAAACGGATATGGCGAGCGAAGCGAGCCTGACGGCTAGAAATATAATATTCCCAGGATTGAAGTAGCAGTGCCCAATCAATTTTTCCGCGATAAATGCATTTAAATCTCCAACTTGGTGCCAACCTAACAAAGTCAACTCAACTTAATGCCAACCTGACAAAATTATTAATTTAGCTGCCAGTTAACAACTGTTTCGAAGAGGTACTCTATGTAGATTATAGTTCTATAGTAACATATGATATGGAAATTTCAATTATAATTAAGAGATTGAGAGAAGAAGAATATACATGCTAAAAGACGAACTTTAAACCCTTAAAAACAACCCTTAGAGTTAAAATATTGCTAAAAGATTTCTTAGTGCGCCTCTAAAGGGCCAACTGAACATACCTACCAAATTTGAACGTTTTTGGTCCGGTAGATTTTTAGTTATGCGAGTTTTAGTTATGCGAGTGAGTGAGTGAGTGAGTCAGTCAGTCAGTCAGTGAGTGAGTGCCATTTCGCTTTTATATATATATAGAAAAGGTAAAAACGACGCGAGTGTTTTTTGACCAGTTTGCATCAGTAGTTGTAAAATAGTTATAGAACTCAAACAGTGCTATTGTTCTATTGTTTCTCATTCTATGAACAGGAGTGATCCGTGGTCTAGTGGATAGAGTGCTTGCGTAGCAGCTTAGAGATCCCGGGTTCAAACCCTCTCAATACCAAAAGTTTTTCAACCAGATCAATCCCGTGTTATCGGATGGGCACGTTAAACTGTCGGTCCCGGTTGAAGTATGACAGTCGTAAGGCCCATTGACGGCTTAAATTATATATTCAGGCGGTGGAACCTTCCCGCAAGGGACTCTCCACCAACAAAAGCCATACGAATTTACTTTATTCTATGAACAAACCTTTATTGACTGCAATTTGTTGAGTATTCTTGATGATGGATCTCTGTGAATTTCTCAATCAGACGATTTGCTTAGTCACTAAGTATCAGGTGTGTTTTTACTTTCCTTGCCCTATTACCATAGGTAAGGAAAGTATTACTTTCCGAAAAAAATTAACGTACCCCAATTTGGAAATTTCTATACGTTTCGAGGTCCCCTGAGTTCAAAAAATTGTTTTTGGGTATTGGTCTGTAAAGCTGCGTACACATATTCGCGCTTCCAACCAGCACCGAGCACGTTCCTTCCTCGTACCGCCCTCGTACCACCATCGAACCATAGTCGCACCGCCCACGCACCCATCATGAACGTTATGGAAGATGTTAGATCTTCTCGCGTTCCCCGGTCGAACGACTGTTGCTCGCCGGTCGATCATCAATCGCTCTGCTGGAGTGACGTTCGGTTGCGGAGCATAGCGAAAGTCTGTACGCACCTAATGTGTTGTGTGTGTGTGTGTGTGTGTGTGTGTGGTGTGTGAAGGTGCGTACAGACTTTCGCTCTGCTCCGCAACCAAACGTCACTCCAGCAGAGCGATTGATGATCGACCGGCGAGCAACAGTCGTTCGACCGGGGAACGCGAGAAGATCTAACATCTTCCATAACGTTCATGATGGGTGCGGGGGTCCCCGCTGTGGTTCGATGGTGGTATGAGGGTGGCACGAGGGCGGTACGAGGAAGGAGCGTGCTCGGTGCTGGTTGGAAGCGCGAATATGTGTACGCAGCTTTAGAGTGTATGTGCGTCTGTGTACACGATATCTCATCTCCTAATTAACGGAATGACTTGAAATTTGGAACTTAAGGTCCTTCCCCAATAAGGATCCGACACGAACAATTTCGATCAAATGCAATCCAAGATGGTGACTAAAATGACGAAAATGTTGTCAAAAACAGGGTTTTTCGCGTTTTTCTCGAAAACGGCTCCAACGATTTCGATCAAATTCATACCTAAAATAGTCATTCTTAAGCTCTATCAACTCATTCCCAATTATTAGGCTCCAGATACAGTTTAAACAAAAAAATTCGAAATGGAACAGATTGAGCATGAAAATCTCCACAATTAATGTCCACTAACATTTTCACCTAAAATTTTAAATAAGCTCGAAATTCGAGAAAATGTTATTATTCCAATTGCAAACTGTTGGCAACTGTTGATTCTATTAAATCATTCACTATGAATAGTTAGCAGATCTCGTGTGTCTCCAGCGTTATAGTCCTGTCACCAGCTGGCTTAGATCTTTGAATATAAGACTTTTGAGATGCGCGGGAACACTAGCGTCAGGTGATTAATTTTTCATAACGGCAAGGAAAGTTGTGTGAGTGCGCCACACCAGATTTTTTTTATCAATTACTTTTCGCCATTTTTCTGTCAACGTTTTTGTCTTACATCTCTTGTAAGAATAAACAGCCCTCATTTCTACTTCTCTTGTGAAGGTAGAATGAAAAAATATTTCACAGAAAGCCTGCTAAACAATGCATTTATGTCATAGAATTGTTCTTGAATGATATGAAAACACGATACGTAGTATCCATTTACTATGGTGGTTCCATTTAAAAAAGTTTCAATGCTTATAGTGTCACAGAGGAAAAAAATTATGCTATCATCAAGCTTTTTAAGCTATTTTTCCTCTATAATATTGTATGCTGTGGAAAAACGGTTCTATGAACAGTGAACTGAAGTTCTTTCCATCAAATTCAGCATAAAAAATTCTGCCATCATCAAGCATTTTAAGCTATTTCTCCTCTGTAATTGTATTCATCTTCTAGTGCGTCTCCTATCGGAGGTTCGCTATCAGCACAGCAATCCGGATCTTATTCACTTCAATTGTATGCTGTGGAAAAACGCAAAAACATATTTTACTTGTAATTGTATGCTGTGGAAAAACGCTTCTATCAACAGTGAACTGAAATTCTTTCCATCAAACTCAGCATATTGAACTGAACCAAACATAGCTTTCAACTGCAGTACGGTACTGATGAAACTAGTTTGTAACGGAGCTTGAAGTCTTTCAAATCAAAACTAACCAGCTCTTGAATCAAGACATACTACCAACACTGATCCCACAACCACTACCTTAACATAACCTTACTTTGAAGGAACCAGACCACCTTGGAAGCCCAAGAGCAAACTCATTCAACAAGTCTCATTCTAGTCAATAAAGCCGAGAAATGAAGCTACAGGACAAGGAAAAAGGAACAGAACGACCTCACAAAGGAACTCCTTAATAACGTGTGACAGTGAAAGAGAACCTAAAAAGAAATTCTGAGGAGAGAGAAAAAAGAAAATCCGCAGAAATGAGAGAATACTCCAGACTCCAATAATGGAAGGAGATGTCTGAGGAGGATGCAGGAAATAACTGTCACTAATACTTGGACCAAAATGTCTTCTTTGTCTGCTAAGATAACTTGATCGTTTCTCTTTCAAAAGAGGGAGTATGCAGCTTCTTCCAGGAGAGTGTTGCTCCAGATAAATTTACATTGAGTGGAAAGGTAGAGACTGTCGGAAAGACTTAGCAGTGATGAGTTCTCTATTGATGGAGCGATCGAGTGGAATTATTCATAGCTGATCGAGGAAGAGATGTCATTCAAAGGGAGAAGTTCTGTCACAAACCTAATGATAAAACTGATCGCGACTAAACAAAAATGTTGCTTCCTCTGCAATTCTATAGAATAACATATATTGTCTACAATGGCTTTGAATGAATTATGACAAATCCTGAATTTTCTATTCTTTTTAATTTAAGTTATTACTTTCGTTGATGATTATTCTTGGGTGTACTATTATCTCTCAGGCTAGGCACACTCTAGTTAGTCAAGACAAGACAAGTCATGATCAGATAAGTTTAGTCACAATACTTCACATTGATGCTTATGACACAACTCACACTGATTAGTCATTGTAATTAGACATGTCCTCATAAGCAACTATGTGAAGTATTGTGACTGAACGTGTCTGATCATGTCTTGTCTTGTCTTGACTAACTGGTGTGCGCCTAGCCCTATAGTTGTGGCATTATCTCTTATACTGGTGGCAGTAGTCTACTTTGGTTGAAAGTAATATATCTGTATCTGTAAACCATACAATAACTCTAACTGATATCTCTATTCTTTTTAATTCAAGTTATTACTTTCGTTGATGGTGATTCTTGGGTGTACTACTATCTCTTAGACTAGGCACATACCAGTTGGTGAAGACAAGACAAGACATGATCAGACAAGTTTAGTTTAGTCACAATAATTCACATTGTTGCTTATGACACAACTCACACTGATTAGTCATTGTAATTAGACATGTCCTCATAAGCAACTATGTGAAGTATTGTGACTGAACGTGTCTGATCATGTCTTGTCTTGTCTTGACTGCCTTGCCTTATAGTGGCGGCATTATCTCTTATACTGGTGGCAGTAGTCTATTTTGGTTGATGATACTCCTAATAAGTGACCGGAAACTGATAATCTGTTCGAATTAATCTAAATTAAATTCATACATTAAGTGAAGATTAAAACATTTTTTTCGAGTGTCCTGCACATATTCATCGTCTTATTAATAAGATCCACTACGATGAAATCCAAATGTTTTAATCATTGTCAGTTGATAAATTTAATGGCATCGATCGAAGCAGAAAGCTACACTATAATCCACTTGTTCTGTTCGCACCTTCATACTTCATCATAAATAACCAAAGCTTTTTAGTAGAAAAAATATTGATTGATACAGAATTTCTCCAATAAATGAATACTTCCACTTTTTGTGTAGTTGAGAAGTTGATATTGTGGTAATTATTCATATTAAATGAAAAAGACTGAGAAATTGTCAAAAAACAATTTTTTATCAGATAAACTGTTTATCAGAGATTGACAATTATTGTGTAATAACCGAAACCAGTCTTTCTGATTATCAATAAATTAGTGGTTTTTCGACAATTTCTCAGTCTTTTTTATTCAAAATGAATACTTGTTTATCATTTTTCCACTGTGACACAGCGGTGAACGTTTGATCCTTGCTGTTTCAAATAATATGATATACACAGTGATTATAAAATCACTTTACAACTTTGAAAGCACATAAATATTTATTGAAACTACTTACAGAATTGAGAGAGGTGTTATTTTGGTTCGATGTGACAGCCGTTGGTAATGCGATATACATCCCACCGATAATCGATTTCTTGCCACACTCGTACCAGCATATCAGGCGTGACTTGTGCAAACGCAGCGATCCGATTGTGTTCCGATTCCGGAGGTCATTAAGATTGTCTGGTAGAAGGGGAACATAAATCCTATGCTTAATGAAACCACACAGAAAGAAATCCATCGGTGTTAAATCCAGTGAGCGAGGTGGCCATGCAATTGGCCCTGCACGGACAATCCAGCGAAGTTGAAAGCAACTGTCTAGAAAATCCCGAACTTCTCGGTGGAAATGAGCTGGTGAACACACCGTCATGATGAAAGTAGAAGCACTTGCTCATCTTGTTCAGCATAACGGTGCACCAGCTTATTCCACGGAGAAGTTCGGGATTTTCTAGACAATTGCTATCAACTTCGCTGGATTGGCCGAGCAGGGCCAATTGCATGGCCACCTCGCTCACTGGATTTAACACCGATGGATTTCTTACTGTGAGGTTTCATTAAGCATAGGATTCATGTTCCCCTTCTATCAGACAATCTTCTACCAGACAAACGGATCTCAATCGGATCACTGTGGTTGCACAAGCTACGCCTGATATGCTGGTACGAGTGTGGCAAGAAATCGATTATCGGTGGGATGTATGTCGCATTACCAACGGCTGTCACATCGAACCAAAATAACACCCACACCTGAAACTTGAAGTGTTTTGTAACAAATGGACACCTTGCACAATTCTGTGAGTAATTTCAATGAATATTCATGTGCTTTCAAAATTGTGAAGTTCTTTTATAATCATCCTATATTATCTCGGGTCTGAGCTATCTGTCAGCTTTCAGTTGATATCTCGACTGCCTTTAGCATACTCTTTTTTGTATTAGAAGAGTTTTCCGAAAATGTTTTAGAATAAATCTTCTCGACTTAAGAAATTTGATTGGAAGTATTTTTTTGAAAATATTCTTTATTCTTTATTGATTGATTGATATAATAAGTGTACATCATATAAATGATAGGGAGAGGAAAAATAAGGTAACCTTGTGCTATTCCTCTCCCCAATTTACATATGGTTACACATAGTACGAAAAAGGTTAAGTCTTGTAGCTCTTCCCATCGCAAAATTTTCAGACCACTAATATGTTCACAAAGTGAATTTTCAAATTTAGATGATATTGAAACTTGATTCGATTCGATTATGTTTTCAAGAAGTGAACCGGCCACAAAACAGAGAATTTAATTCTTTCAAAGTGAATTCAATTCTTTCAAAGTGAATTCAATTCTTTCAAAGTGAATTCAATTCTTTCAAAGTGAATTCAATTCTTTCAAAGTGAATTCAATTCCTTCAAAGTGAATTCATTACAGAGACTGAAGATTAATGTGAGCAAATCATCTCATCAGCTAGTAAATTCGGCTGAATCGGCCTCATTTAGCACTTGACACAGATTGCATGAATGCATATAGCAGACTGGCATCGGAACTGTGAGATGAGGTGCACTGTATGTTCTTTAGAATGTGAGAAGGTCGATATCAGCATGTGAGCATCTTGTGAAGCTGAAGCATCTGCTCATGATGGCTTGTGCAGAAACCTCTCATGTACTCTCAGCCTTTCTCTCTCCCACACACATTCTCTCTCTCCTCACTCTCTGACTCGCTCACCCTCTCTCTCTCATTCATTCTTTTAAGTTGTTTATCACATGTGTTCTCTTCTCCTTCCTTACTCTTTCATCAACCTTACATCTAGCTTCAACAAAACCCCAAACTTCTAGACTGGATTCCTCTTCTCAGTCCTTCACCTTCATCTTTCATTTTCCTTCACATCATCCTTTTCCATTCCTTCTCTATCTTCCTCTATCTTTACCTTCCACTCTCCCTCTTCCCTGGACTCGAACAAATCATAGTCTACACGCAGAGAGTGAATTCATCATATTCTTAGTACCGGTTGCACAACAGCCGGTTAAATTTTAACCGTGATTAATTTCACGAGAACCAATCAGATGAGGCCTCTTTGATAAGACGGCTTCTATGATTGGTTTTCGTGGAATTAATCACGGTTGAAATTCAATTTAACCGGCTGTTGTGCGACCGGTACTCATACTATCATTATTTAATTATGCTTCTATAGGAATTTATAGAAATCTAATTCACATTTATTCGAATTTGAACCTTCCTTCTTTTCTTCATCCACTTCCACTTACTCTTCCCCTGCCGATCCTATCGATCTTTCTCTCCCACTTACACTTTCACCTCACTTCTCACACTCCCTCTTCTTCTTCACTTCCTTTACCCCTCCTCCTTCTCTTCATCCACTCCCTTCTTCTTGTCATTCTTCTTTATATTTTTCTTCTTCATCTTCTTCTTACCGTTAAAGTTTGTGAGGAGAAGGAATTTGGATGCGTTGACGAGAGCAAGAAACCAATGATTACGTACGATGAGGATTTCGAGAGACGTTCGAGAATGAAGCAAAGGATGGGTGGGCTACTTATGAAATAGTGTTGGGTATATGAGTGGCCGGTAGCTTCTAGTAGAGGAGGGGTGAAGTGGATCTGAGAAACGAGGGAGTAGATGGAAAGTTGGAAGAAGAGGGTGTGTAGGTAGGTCCTTTCTGTCTCACTCCCTAGAAATGAAAATCGGATGAAAAGTAAAAACTGACAATAGAAAAAGTCACAGAAATGCGAAATGGGAAGAGGAAATTGAGGATAGGAGGAGAACCATGTGAGAGGAAGAAACAGGAAATAGAGGAGGATAAAAGAAGCAGAAGGAAGAGTTATAATAATAATAATAATGATAATAATAATAGTGAGTCGAAGAACAATAAGAAGAAAGAAGAAGATTGGCGAAAATAAAGGTGAAAGACAAAGAAGTGGAGTGAAGAAGAGCTATTAAATATAAATATTATATTATATTATTACATAAGAGTTATTAGATATTATATTGGAAGTTAGAAGAGAATAGAAATGCAATGTAATGAAACGTAGCGAAGTAGAAAAAGATCAGACGTGAAAGGAGAAAAGGAGGAAGAAAGTAAATAGTAAGATGAATGGAGAAAAACTGAATCACGTGAATGGGAATGGGAGAAGGAGAGAGAGGAAGCAATATTGAAGAAAGAGAGTCATGAGGAAGGCAGGAGAATGGGAAGGGGAGCAAATAATGGAGAAGGTAATTAAAAAGCAGCAAGGAGAAAGAGATATTGAGGTGAGTGGGAAAAACATCACAGATGGAGAAGAAAGAGGTGAAAGCAAGAAGGAAGAGAGATCAACGGAGGAATGCGAAGAGAATAGGAGATAGAGAATCTAATATGAAGATAGAAGAATACTGAATGAAAAGGGAGATTTGAGAAGAAAGATCAGTGCGACAGAGGAAAGAAGGAATAGATATCTGACATTGAAAGGCAGAAGTCGATTCCTACCACGAATGAGGAAAGGCGAGACTGCGATCACTTTCCTGCACTAAAGTCCTGGAGAAAATTTCCAGACATCGATTCCAAGCTGGAAATCCAGTATGGGGCACGTACCAATAGAATATATATTCCCCTTATGGCAAAGCTGATAGATCCGGGTGTGATATAGAAGCACGGCAAACGTCTTTTGCATGTTTTCTAAGATATGGTATCACGCTGTCATATGAACGTTCAAGAGTCGACAATGTGCCCTATTTATGATTAAGATTAGAAGAGAATATGTTTTGAATAAACTATATTCCATTGAACTTTGAAATAGTTCTTCCCTGATGAGATTGAAGGAGCCAGCAGTTGTATTTATATTGCTTACATTCAATTGATATGATATGAATCAAAACTAGTGAATATCACCTTATAAAATCAGTGAAATGATAGGACGGTATAATAGCCAATTTATTCTGTTCTCCCACCGCTTTCTATAGTAGATATCTTTATTGTCTTTTTACTTTCGGGCTACTTTTAATTGTAAAAGTTTACAAGAAAATGGTAATTTTTTTTTTGAAAATAACATAAGTAGCAGAAACATGTCGTGCTAAAATAATTCAAAAGGGTTTTCAGATTAATATTTTTTTTGGATATTTTTTATTTTTGAGTCATCACGGTATTTATTTATTTATTAGATAGAGCGAACAATACAATAGTCGGAAAAGTCGGAATAGTCGGAATTCACAAATTAGTCCTGGTTTAGCATGTTCGAATTCTTGTCTGATGTTATTGTTTAATAAATTAGACTTTTCGTACTTTATAAATTATTAACTTATTACTCTAATATTGTTAAGCTGTATTTTTTTTCTCATGATTTGTAAATATTGTGAATTGGATTGAATAAAATTTGAATTCGAATTTGAATTTGAAAAAAGAAAAAACAGGCTATTGCCCAAAACTTCTTCAATTTCCTAATTTTGTCACAAATCGTCCAAATATTATGTAGGTTATGTTCACTTCAATTTCAACACCAAATCTTCAATCTGAAACTATGAATCAGAATAAAACAAAGAATTTCAAATTTAGATAGATTGATAATGAAACTACCGTTAAAACAAAAATCAAATTTCAAATATTCACAAAATATAGAAGAAAATCACTTAATTTTTGAGCTCGAAAATATCACAATCACCATAGCTACAACAGCTATGTATATCAGGTATACCTGATATGATATTGAATTTTCCATTCTCATTTTTTAATGGATAATCATGGATCAAAATACGTCAGCATAACCACACGTTACTGCGTGGCAGAACATGCAAGCGGTGGCAAATAGGATTTTCTATGTTTATTTGAATAATTGGCTGGATGTGACTCGGAACAGATTGAAGCCCAATTCTTATTTGTAAGAAGAAGAAGATAAGCCTTATCAAAAAAGGTCTTCAAATCGATACAAAAATCTTCACATAATAAATACAACAAGGTCAGATTTTGAATTAGTCCAAGGTACGGTTGTATTATGAAGCAAGGTGAAATAGAATTTTTATTGCATTAAGATTCTTCCTTCCATGTTATGAAGAGTAACCTATCACAATAATCATACTCAAACATGTGTTAAAAGAGGGTCGTTCTAGTAAAGTCCATTCATCGATCAATGTCTACCAAGTCGAGTACCTACTGTGTTCACATATATAACACCACATAATATGATAAGACTTTAAGATATATATATTATATAAGAAAGGTATATAAAGGTGAAGAAATATATATATCATATTATCTAAGATATATATAATATCTAAGACTTTAGATATACCTACAAGCTTCTTATTAAATAGAAATAAATATGTACAAGCTATATGTAGAACTAGCCGTCAGGCTCGTTTCGCTCGCCATATCCGTCTAGCCAGGGGGCTCCGCCCCCTGGACTCCCGACTGGATCGTCCAAGAATGAGATCAGCAGGCTCGCTTCGCTCGCCTGCATTTTTCATTTGGGCATTTTTATCATATGTTAGGACAATCCAGTCGGGGGTCCAGACTAAACGGCTGGCTAAACGGATATGGCGAGCGAAGCGAGCCTGACTGCTAGTAATATAATATTCCCAGGATTGAAGTAGCAGTGCCCAATCAATTTTTCCGCGATAAATGCATTTAAATCTTCAACTTGGTGCCAACCTAACAAAGTCAACTCAACTTAATGCCAACCTGACTAAATTATTAATTTAGTTGCCAGTTAACAACTGTTTCGAAGAGGTACTCTATCTAGATTATAGTTCTATAGTAACATATGATATGGAAATTTCAATTATAATTAAGAGATTGGGAGAAGAAGAATATACATGCTAAAAGACGAACTTTCAACCCTTAAAAACAACCCTTAGAGTTAAAATATTGCCAAAAGATTTCTTAGTGCGCCTCTAAAGGGCCAACTGAACATACCTACCAAATTTGAACGTTTTTGGTCCGGTAGATTTCTAGTTATGCGAGTGAGTGAGTGAGTGAGTGAGTGAGTGAGTGAATCAGTCAGTCAGTCAGTGAGTAAGTGCCATTTCGCTTTTATATAAATGGATATATAACACAATATAATATGATAAGACTATAAATATACATGAATATACAAGCTGGGTACTCATATGTATGACAAACCGGTAAATTTAGGTCTGAGATCATATATATTATATAATAATGGAAACATATTATATAAAGTCAAGCAAACATCATCCTTTCTAGACGGCCAAGCAAGCTGCTTCATCTCAATACGAATTGCTTTATATCACGTGACAGCCACAATGCTATATGCAACAATAAACTGAGATGAGGAAACTTGAGAGAGAGTTTCATGGAAACTCCATGGGTATGAAGTAGCTTCTCAGTATTTTTGAGAAAGTTTGATAAGGATATGAGTGAAAAGAACTGTTGGTTCGGTTAGCAGTCTATTATTCGGCTGTCTCTAATGGCTTTACTGAATTTTACCTTGAGATACTCTGATGAACAAAATTACTATTGGTTATAGAAGCAAAAGACTGCTAGGATGAAGTTAATATTAATATAGAATTGTGTGAGGAATGATTGATGATGTACTGATTTTAGATGATAGAAAATCGAACTTCCTGTGTTGAAGAGGATTTTGTGGTAGTGGTAGATGTCGATATTGAATGACAACTTCTTAATATCGTCCAAGCCAGAAACTTTTAAAATATTCCTAGATGATAGAAACAAAAGAGAAGCTTGATATCCATTTGGTTTCTTTATTTTCTGAGCTTCTCTACATCGGTTTTTGTTAAACAATTCTCATAACCATATGTTTCTTCTATCCCATATATTCTTCCACCTATTAAAAGCTAGAATTGAACTGTTCATTAACCAATGTGCTAGTTAGATTGCAGTCAAATTACAAGATAAAATAACCATATTTGGTATACTTGAGCGTGCCTTGTCTTGACCAAAGACAGTACAGCTCAACCTTCATTGGTCAACAGCTAATGGCCAATAGTAGCGCTTCACTCATAGTGATAGTATTTTACGTCACGTGGACGGGAAAGGCCCTTTTGTAGGGCAAGGATGATGTTCCTAGTCAAGGCGTTAGCCGAGACTAGAATCACATTCGATCCGTGCAAGAGACATTCACGTTCAAGTAACGTGCACTATTTTTTTGACATAATAATCTAGAGAAGAATAATTAGGAAATAGAAAACATAGTTTACAAACTCCAAATCAGGAATTTCTTGATTGTAGTTGAAAAAAATTCCACCTGGAGCGCTGAAAGGCGGTATTTGTTCAAGTTTTGCTGTTCTCATTTCGGAACAGAACTTGAAAACATACTCGACTGTAAAGAAAACATATGATTCAATCACAGTATAGTATGCTGTAATGAAAATCATATGTTTATTTGTTCTACAATCAGCTATTTACCGGCTTGATTTCATGCATTTAAAACAGCTGATATTGAATGACTATGACAGAAATATCATTCTGATGCTCAATTTTATGCTTTCAGTTCACTTGAGGTTGATAATAGTTGAAGAACCGGAACTTGTATCTCAAATTTTCCTCATGAATTGATGGTTCAACAATATTCACCAATATAAAGTGGGTTTCCATCCGATAGAATCGAAGTTTTTCAATAAACTGTGAATTCGACAGATCAAGGTCGTTTACTCACTTCTTGTAGAGTAGAATCTACATCAATCCAGTCTGAACATTAATCCAGAGTCCAGACCCAACATTACATAATATATCATTTTTGTCATAGTCATTCAATCTCAGCTGTTTTCCATGCATGGAGACTAGAAACATTCTCTATTGCATTCATTTCGCATTCTCACCTGCAAAAAGCCCCTCCCCCTCCATGTGATGTAAGATACTATTAGTGATCTAGACTACAACATGACAAGTGATAACAATTACATCCAACTTGATTATATCTTCAACTACAATTCATCTGTATCTGTAACCACAATACAACAATATGAAACAATGACTTACGAAACTGATAGACGACAGTACAGCAGCCCCAAGGTTGTCCATTGTTGGGATGTTCTGAACAATGCTCGTCAACCGGGGTGTAGAGAACCAGTGAATCAAGAGAAGCTCACATTTCAGCTGAAGGCTGGGTCCAGAACAATTTCAGCGCCTCTCTTAGACTCTCTCTCTTTCTCTTGTGTCAAGCCAGCATCTGTAACAAAATGTATGATACATGAGATTTAGGATATCACCTCAATATATACAAGCAATCATCAAATATTCCAGTGAATACATATACTAATTTATCATCTACTTAGATATCTTGGAATTATCTTCTCATTTTTTCTGAAAATTTTATGAAGTTGAACAACTACAAGACTCAGCCTATCTCGGACTATATGTTGTAACCTTATCTAAATTTGGGAGAGGAATAGCACAAGTTTACCTTATTTTTCCTCTGCCTATCATTCTGATGACGTACATATTGCATGAATCTATGAAGATAGACTATTTCAACAGATATCTTCAGTGTGAGGAACCTCCAAATTGGAAACTGCATTACGGCAAAGAATAAACAATCTGTACAGTTTTCCTCTTATTTCGGTTTACCGAGAAAGTTAGTGAAAAAAGTTCCTCCTACACTCCGACGTATAGTCCTGGAGGGGGATTCCAAAAACATCTTTCGTTTCTTGTAATAATATTCTCTTGAGAAATGAATATTATAACTCAAATTTTAAAGTTGAAATAAGTTTGAAGAGTAGATATTTTGATTTTGTGGTAATTAACGGTGTGTTTTCATGTTTGAATAGCAGAAATTTCAATTATGATTGTGATTGGGTAATTTATCCAACACGTGCAAAAGACATATTGATGAGATATCAAGAATTAAATGTGAGTTGAGTTCATTTCTACCAAAACCTACTATTGAAGATTGGGAATCAAAGCTGGAATCAATTATGATTGATATGAAATCAACTGTTCATGTGGAAAAAATTTCAAATTTCAATGCTGTGTTGCATCAGTGAACTCTTTATGTGGATGATTATTGAAATTCGTTGCTGTGTCTGCTATTTGAACCGCCATTTTGAACCGTCTGAACCGCTAATTGGAGAGGGGCTGGTCTAAGCCAATGACAGACGTTCACCTTGATAGGCCACGACTTCCACATATAGCGGTGCTCGGCTGTTTATATAAGTAGCCTATTGCATTATTCCACTTTTAGTCTCAGATTATCAGAGATGAAAGAAAGTTGTTACACCAGTTAATGGTGTAACAACCAAAACCGGTACCTCGATTTTCAATAAATCTGTGGTGGATAATATCTAGTCTCTTTATTCTATACCGTTATAGAAATACTGGAAAACCATAATAAGACTATAAAACTAGTCTTTTTATTGAATAACATACATATTTCCTCCTGAAACCATATTTCTATTTCTACTAGGAAAGATTGGTTCTCAAATATATCACCCTAGATCCAGCAAGGAAACTATATAACATCTTTAATAATTCAGAATTTTAGTTCCAACAGTTCTAGTAGAAAGTTGGAAAGCTGCACAATAACACCCTAGCTTTACTATGCGAGATAGGGTTCAAAGATAAGGTTGGACATAAGGTTTCAAAGATATCACCTTAAAACTAGCATGGGAACTATACAAAATCCAAAATAAATTAGGAGAAACAGACAGTTCGCACAATTTCAGTAGAAAATTGGAAAGCTGCACAGTAACATTCAATAGTTTCCGCTGAAATCGACCACTAGTTCCAGTTTGGGAGATGGATTCTCCCTGATATTTCTCCAAATCCAGTGCAGAAACATAAGCCACTGTGGTGAGGCATTTCGAATGGGGATGGAACACATTGCTCTGGGATATAGAAAAACGGAGTGAGGGGGGTATTATGATGGCCGGAGGGACAGTGGGTGTTAAAGATGGGTAAAGAGTGATATGGAGGGGTGAGGGTTGAAGTGAGAAAGAGCGATTGAGGGTGGTAAAGAGAGGAGAAATAAGGACAGAGTTAATTACTCAGCTCAACGCGGTTCACAGCTGCTGTTAATGAATGACCCAGCCATAAACAAAGTTTGCGCCGCCGAAACGAAAACTATGAATATATATTTCTTGTTTTTCGCTGTTTTAAAACGATTCTACATGCTTCGGTCTGTGTGCGGAATTAGAGCGGCGGAACTGATTTGTGGGTTGGCCTGTTTTTCGGCTTTGCAGTGAGCTTTAATGCGGAATCGCGAGTTTTGAAGCGAGAAATACATTTTCAGAATTTGTATTGAACAAGTCGGCAATGTTTGATGACGCGTCAAACAGTTTTTGGGTTTGATTCTGAGAGTTCGAGATTCAATAGAATAGAATAGAAAAAACGTTTATTGAATAAATAAGCTACCTTAAGCGAACCTCAAAGAGGCTGCTTGACTAAACATGTAAATTCAATAATATAATTATACATATATCAGTGAACTTTATTTTTACTTAACAGATAAATTCACTAATCAGTTTATTACACTGTTAAATTTACCTACATAATTCACTTAACAGTTAAAATTATCATGATATTATTTAATTAATTGTTGGCTCAGCTCTCAAAAATCTAAATATTGTTATAATATAGAGTCAACCTGAACTTACATACAAAAATAAAACAGAATGAATTACAATAAAAATGTTAGATTGATAGTTTAGGGATGAAACTTTCATTTCAATTTCCATTTTCACGCTACTGTAGACCTATTTTCGTTTAATTTTCATATCTCAAAATTGATTTGGAAAGTTTAATGAATTTGAAATCCCAGTATTGTGGAATGAAGATTGTGATTGGCATAAGACAGTGAAGTAAAAAAATTTTAATTGTACATTGTCAAGGACATTGTCATGATGATATGCAAAGGTCATAGGTAAAGGTGATATGCAAAGAGATTATGCAAGTCAAATCTTTATGATTAATTTGTAGAACAATTTTATTTTTCAATTAGTAAGTCAATGATCACTTGTCTTTGGAAAGAGTTCACTTGTTTGAATTCATATAGGCCTAATGCACTGGCCACACCAACGTCTGCTAGAGGTAGCGAGCTCGCCTCCGCGGTGGTAGTTCAGACCACACCAAAAAACGTCCGCTAGCGGTAGTTTGGTTTTTTTTGTTTTGATGAGTGTGGTTCTGTAGTAGCGGGGGGAAGCCGGCAACCAAAGCGCTGTACTTGGTCTCGTAGTACTGTAGGTACTAGTAGCTAGTAGCAGAAGTGATCGACAGTGGACATGACGCTAATTAATTTGAGTAGGGATGGGTATCGATACATTGATGTTTAGAAACATCGGTGTTTCAACATCAAACATCAATGTTATTAACATCGATGTTTACTGTTCGATGTTTTCACTTATCGATGGTTTTACCTAGACATCGGTCATTCGATGTTTTTCCCAACAAAAAGGAATTTTTCAATCAGGCTCTCTGTATTTTTATGTGAGACTGTTGGATACTCTTGAAGATTTACATAACTGTGGCCCTTGTCAAGGTTAGATACCTATTTATAATTGAATAAGAGGTCGGATTTTTCGTTTCTTAGGAAGAAAGAGTTTTTCTTATTACAAGTGCTTCACTCAACATACGTTTAATACCAATTATCAATCTAGCTCTGAATAGAGGTCCTCGTATTGTATGGAGTTTAGATAGCCATAAAAAACACCTCTATTCATTCTCATTTCCTAAATAAAACTATCGGGTATTGAATGAATACTATTATGAGTAACAATGATTGCTAAAATTAGCTTAGGATGAAATCCCAAGACAGAATCTTCGAGGATATCCTGAAAGGTTTCTGTCTCACCTAGATAAACTGGAACTTTATCATAAGGCCATTAAGTTGCACCATATAAATCAACAATTTTGATAAGAAAAATGGTAAAAGTCACTGTATATATCGCAGTTGAAATTACATCAGATATACCGGTATCAGCAATCCTCTAGGGTAGTGGCAAGGCAGAGATTCGGCCAAGATGTACTCCTGTCTTTCTACACTGCCATTGCAACGTGGACCTCACTATATTATGATATTAGTCAGATTGAACACCATTCTGATCCACAGACCAATGGTGTGATGAAGCGAGCGTAACTCGGCGTAACGTAACTATGGAGCGTAACTTACGTAGTCCTTAGCCCTTAGTTGCAGGACAACACCGATCGAGTAGAGTGTTGAGACCGCAACAAGCTATTCGCCGAGGGTAGAGACAATGCAGGGCAGACACTGATGCCTATTTGCCCAGGCTATGCCATGTTATGCTCTCCCGATAACCGGGCTAATTTACTCCCAAACTCGGCGAGCAAGCAAAATAGATGCGAGAGAATATTGGGTGAGTGTGAGAGACTTGAGAGGAAGAGAAAAAGAGAGAGAGGGTGTGAGGATGGGAGAGAGGAAGGGAGAAACACAGACAGACAGAAAAATAGGAAGAGAGGAAGTGAGAAGGAGTGAAAGGAAAACAGATAGACAGAGAGAATAACAGGAAGAAAGGAAAAGAGAAGAAGTGAGGAAGAGAGGCAGAGAGCAAGAAAGAGGAGACAAGAGAGAGAGTGAAACACAGAAACACGGGAAGAGAGGAAAACAGAGAGAGAGAGAGTGAGACTGAGAGGGCAGAGAGAGTGATTGATTGAGTACTTTATTTATGTAGATTACAATATATACTGTCTTATACACTTATATACAATAGCTTACAATACAGCAAAATTATAGATGAATTTACATGATATAGACTAAGAAAATAATTATTGAACTGTATATGATATGAAAAAGCAATTTGTAATATAATAACTATAGATAATAATTATATTGTTATGCATCTACATAAATTGGCGGAGCTTTGGACATATCAATGTCCATTCTTCGGAAAGAATATTAAAAATATCCTCCCCACTAACTCTCTACCAAAACGTTAATTTCATTATTTAAACTAAGGATTCATTTATTAATGGAAATATTGTAAAAGTTTTAATCAATACGAATATTTAAGAGAAAAAAAAGAAAATTGATAAAGTAAAATAATTATATAGGTAGATAAGATCAAATAATTGATTAATAAAATTAAGTAGGCTGAAAGTAGATCAGGGTTATCAACTTTCAGTAATATACAGCAGTATGCAGTAGATAATTGAAATAACATGAGTTCATATAATATATATATATACAATTCGTTCTATAACAGGTTTAAAGGTTTGTATTTGTGGGATGGGTGGGGGATGGTTGTCATGTGATCGTTCTAGGGCCGGACAGTTTCAGTCATTTGTTCCAAAAGATGTTTTTTCAAAGTCAGGATGAAGCTCGCTCGGCTCTCGATGGACCTGATAGAAACAGGAAGTGCATTCCATGCACGACAGGCACTGACTAAGAAGGATTTTGTGAAAATAGTAGTTCGATGATTGGGTATCCTTTCTTCGGTTCTAGTGTGTGAAGCATCTATCCTCCTACCTTCAGAGACAAATTTGAAATCATCTTTAAAATAGTTCGGATTACCGTATTTCAAGATATCTCTAACAATCTTGACTATTCGAAAAAGCCTTTGATTGGGAAGCTTCAATGTTGAACTAGCAATGTGGGCTGGGGTGATATGATCATGGCGTTGAAGAGAGTAGACGAAACGTAGACAATAATTTTGGCAACGCTATAGTTTATCATTCAGAGTGACTTGCATATAGTTAAGAACAGAATTACAATACATTAAATGTGGGAAGATGAGAGATTGAACCAATAATAATTTGATGTTTCTAGGGAGGATATCGTGCATTTTCTTCAATGCATGCACGGCTGAGAATACCTTTTTACAAGTTTTGTTCACTTGTTCTGACCAGTCAAGAGTATTATTCCTAATAATGCCTAAATTTTTAACTGAGCTACAGTAAGGAATGTCATTACCATCTACACTAATTTTGTGAATCGATTCAAGGTCAATATTGTTTATAAGACGAGAATATCCAATTAAATGGGTTGTGTTTTGATGGGATTAAGCTTAAGGCCATTATTTTCCTTGTCCATTCCACTATCGAATTGATATCCTGATTCATTATTCCAACTGTTTCATTAATTTTTGTTATGGGACAGCTTAAATAGATTTGAAGGTCGTCTGCATAAGTATGGAAACTGGAGAATTTGATAATGGAAGAAAGGTCATTAGCATACAAAGTGAAGAGGAGAGGGCCTAAAACTGAACCTTGTGGTATTCCATGCATAACGTATTTCCAAGTGGACTTTTTGTCACCGACAGATACACATTGTTTCCTACCTAATAGATAGGATTTAAACCAAACTAACGAGTTGTGACTGAAACCAAGAATAGCCAACTTATTCAGAAGGACTGTATGATCAACAGTATCAAATGCTTTAGAAAAATCAAATATTGATTGATTGAGTGAGGATGGTGCATTTTCTTTGGTCCATAGCTAACCTTATATCATCAGTGACACGGAGCAGAGCTGTTTCAGTTGAATGGGATTTTCTAAAGCCCGATTGAAAGTTATGAAGCTTACCATTGTTGTCTAGAAATTTCACAACTTGAGCATGAATGAGTCTTTCTAGCACTTTGGACAATGCAGGTAAAATACTGATTGGTCTAAAATCCTCAACTTTATTGGGTGATGGAACTTTATTTAGAGGGCGAACCAGAGCAAACTTCCAGTTTTCAGGGAAAATGCCTTCTTCAAGTGACTTGTTGAAAATGTATGTAATGGTTGGTAAAACAGCAAATAACATCTTCTTGATAAATTTAATAGGAATTTTGTCTACACCCGTAGCATTACTATGAATACGTTGAATTGCTCTGAAAGTGTCTTCTTTTGAGATTGGATGGAAATGAAATTGATCAGTAATTGGTAATCTAAGTTTGTAACCTGCTCTTCAAGATCATCGATATGATTAGCAATGACAACTTCGTCGCATTGGTTAGAGTGTGAAACGAAATGGTCATTTATATTGAAAAATTTATATTTAAAATTAAATTAGATGAACATATTGTTCAATGGTAAGTCTATTTGTGGATTCGGTTTCTTTTTGCCAAGCCCGAACTCTTTTATTCCCTGCCAAAGTGATTTAGAATCTTGTCTATTGTTTGTCATAAACGAATTCAAGTACCTAATCTTTGAGTTCCGTAATTCCTGTTTAACTCTATTTCTAAGGCTCCTATACTCTATCAAACTGTTCAAGTCAAATGTCTTTTTAAATTTTCTATGTGCTTTGTCTCTACGTCCCATCATCTTAAGTATGTCTTCAGTCATCCACGCTACTCGTCGTTTTCTATTAATCCTCCTTGTCACATAAGGTGCGTGTTTGTCATACAAAGTCAAAGTCCAATTCTCGAAAGTCTTGACCATGTCATCAACTGAGGGTAACGCTTCAATTTGATGCCATGGAGTCTGAGCCACATCAGTCAGGAAGGCGGCTTCATCAAAGTTTTGAAGTCTCTATAAGTGATAATTTTCTGTTCTGGCTTAGTATCTTATGGGAAAGTACACAGTAGATCAAATCATGTCCAGAAATAGCTGGGACTGGGATTTGGCCTGCTTGAACAACCTCGTTAGGATCACTAACAATGAGAAGGTCAATGAGTGTGTCAGATACATTAGTATGATGAGTTGGATCGAGAGGTAAAATAGTCATGTTTAGGCATTGGAAAATAGTAGTCAGTTGAAAGTAGTCAAAGTTACGATTTGTCATGTTCAAGTCGGCGTTCATATCCCCCATAACTAGTATACGGCTATAACAAGGCATAAGAGAAAGCAAGGCACTTTCAAAATCTGTAAAATGACATATTTTTGGTGGGCGATAACAGATACCAACGAGTAATTTATCAGTACTAGATAAGGATAATTCAAGTACCATAAACTCTGGTCTGGAACAATACTCTTGTTTAGATGTGATTAAAACTTTTGTTTTGATACCATCTTTCACATAAATTGCTACACCCCCACAAGCTTTATTTAATCCATCATTCCGGAAAAGATTATATCCAGGTAATGCAACAAAATTTGATGAAATACTAGGCTTCAAAAATGATTCGGAAATTCCAATTATATTGAAGTTCTGAAAACGGAAGATTGCTCTGAGTTCATCAATGTGGCAGCTGAGGGATTGGACGTTAAGGTGAGCAGCCTTGAAAAGTTTTTTGGAAGAGTGGAGCTTATTTGCTAGAAACATACCTGCGTCATTATTACTATTATTGAAATAATCATACCTACTTGAGGGTGAGCGAGCTGACGTGTCAGTGAGAGGCATCATGGAAGCAGCAGACCAATCGTGAACCGACCTCAGGACGACACATGACGAGGAAAATGGGGATGAAACTGATGAAACTTAACCTAAATGAAAGAGTCTCTTGATTCGAGTGCATCCTGTATGCCTCGACAGTTCGGCTCCCTTCACTATTTAAAAACACTAGTTCAAAAAATTCACTAAACACATCAATAAGATGTAGATGTTGTGATCTGTGGAGTAACGGTGATGAATAATTCACCTTATGGTGAATACGATGAAGATTGAGGAAGAGCTGGTAGTGGGAGATCTAGTCCAAGTCGAGATAGAGCAAGTAGGTATCCAGTAGTGGAAGAATCGAGTCCGAGTGGAGGTAGAGCGAGAAGGTATCCAGTAGTGGAAGATCGAGTCGAAGTGAAGATTGTGCGAGTAGGAATCCAGTAGTGGAAAGATCGAGTCCAAGTGGTGACAGAGAGAGATGAATCCAGTGG
>NC_052513.1:706457-821021 GCF_014356525.2 Nilaparvata lugens
TTGTTCAGCCTTGATGTACGCCGTAGTTGAGCCGTGAATTTCCTATCCCTTACATGTATAAAACAATTCTCTCCTTTATTATGTTATAGATGAACAATTATTGGAGGTTGAAAAAATGATACTTGTGCAACATATAGTAGAATAAGTAGTATAGTAGAACAGTTATTCAGCTGTTGTTTTAGTAGTAAGTTTGAGTTTCTTTTCAAGTTTTAAAATTTTCAATTATTAATACAGTATTTTTCAGTTATCAGTGATGTTCTTGTGAAGTATTCTTATTTAATTTGGTTTTCAACTCTTCTATATACTAAATTCCTAGTTTATAAATATTTTGGACTCAAAATTGGACAAAAATCATGAAGAGTGTAAACATAACCTATTTATGGACAATTTCTATCTAAATTTGGGAAAGGAACAGTTTTGGGCTTTAAGCCTGTTGTTCCAACCCCAATCATTCATAGTTGAGAATGATATTGTATATATCAATGTACTAGCCGTCAGGCTCGCTTCGCTCGCCGTATCCGTCTAGCCAGGGGGCTTCGACGACCCTGGACCCCCGACTGGATCGTCCAGAAATGAGATCAGCGGGCTCGCTTCGCTCGCCTGCATTTTTCATTTGAGCATGCTTCATTCCATCAGAAAGTCAAAGTACTGAGAAAACGCAGAAAAGCTGAGAAAAACGCGGATTTTGGGCGTATCTTTGATGAAATATTAAAGTCACCTCATCACAACATTTTTAGACCCTACCTAAACCTCTGTCTACAATTTGGACATTTTCTGTCTATTACTTGATGAAAGAACTGAGAAAACGCAAAAAACGCTAATTTTGGGCATATCTTTGACGTTATTGCAAAGTCCTTCTAACACAACATTATTACACCCTAGCTGAGCTTCTGTACTAAATTTGAACAATTTCTGTTCATTTGTTCTCGATAAAGCTGAGAAAGCGCTAAAAAACGCTGGAAAAATGCAGATTTTGGGCGTATCTTTGGAAATTTTTCCAAATCCGTTCTTAGTGCGCCTCTAAAGGGCCAACCGAACATACCTACCAAATTTGAAAGTTTCTGGTCCGGTAGATTTTTAGTTCTGCGAGTGAGTGAGTGAGTCAGTCAGTCAGTGAGTGCCATTTCGCTTTTATATAATATATTATATAGATGCAAAATGATACATAGTTCACAATACTAATGGTGATTCTGTGGTCGGGAAGTCTCGTAATGTGACCGTAAAATTCAAGACATATTTCATATTATTCATACATCTAATCATGTAATTTTAGTCAAAAACTAGACAAATTGAATCATAGGATGAGATTTGAAAAAGTCCATTTAGTAAAATTAGGATAAAATAAATAGCTTATTAGTCTCTGACTAGGTGCTAATTAAAAAAAAAAAAGTAATATATATGAAAATACCGTATGAGTAAAATATCAAGAATATCATTCATATAAAAATGGACATTTTCAATTTTCAGGAGAAGATGAAGGTGGTCAGTTGGTGGAGAAAGTTTTTGGTCCGGTAGATTTTTAGTTCCGTGAGTGAGTGAGTGAGTGAGTGAGTTAGTCAGTCAGTCAGTGTATATATATATATATATATATATAATATATATATATATATATATATATGAATAAATATTAAGTAGGCTATGTATTTGTTTCAGATGCTCTACAAAAGACTGAGAACTCCAACATCGAGTTCTACCAAAGCATGTTGCTTGGCTGCCCTGGAGGCCGAGGGCGATCCAGAACCAGGATGAACCTCTTTCTAGACAAGAAAATCAAACGATACACGGACCAGCTGGATAATGAAAAAACAACAGTTCTGGAGTTTCTTCAAATTGTTTCGCCCTGCGTCTACAGTTATGTTGATGTGGAACTCATTCCAGATGGGGAAGAAGATGTCAGTGACGTGTTTGAGAGAGGTATTATTGTATTAATACTCAACTATAGAAATTTACTATTAATAGTTAGGTCCACGTTTTGATGGTCGTATTTGATTAACATTGGTGCTGCTTTCCTTGTCTATCATTCGACAAACCAGATAGTGCTATCCTTCTCTAGCTCCGCTACGTTGCCAGAGCGATGTATAAAGCCGTGTCCACACTGAACAAATGTTCGACAAACATGTTTGTTGAAACAGTTTGAGAAAATTTTATTATACATTATGGAAATTACTGAGATATTGCAATTATTCAAATCCTGATGAATTTATTATTATTAAACGAAAATCCAAATATTACAGCATTTAATTTGGATTTTCATTTAATTGACCGAGTGAAGTGAGGTCTAAGATTCAAGTCGACAGTTTGGCATTTCTCTTAATGTTTAAATGTTTATTTGTTGCGCATTTACGGCGAAACGCGGTAATAGAGTTTCATGAAATTTGACAGGTATGTTCCTTTTTTAATTGCGCGTCGACGTATGTATAAGGTTTTTTGAAATTTTTCATTTCAAGGATAATATAAAAGGAAAAAGGAGCCTCCTTCATACGCCAATATTAGAGTAAAAATCAGACTATAGAATTATTCATCATAAATCAGCTGACAAGTGATTACACAGATGTGTGGAGAAGCCAGTCTATTGCTGTATTTCCCTAAGGTCTATAGTTTCAATCAGATACTTGTGGATGAGAGTACTGCGTGTCTACTCTTCACAGAACTACTAGTAATAATAAATTTTATTATGTTTGACAATTAATGTTTGCCCGTGGCCAGTGTGGACGCATCACCAATCCAAATTATTTTTAAGTAAGGAGAACAGGTTTTATGTTTTACAGATGTTTTACAGCTGTCAATACTGAAAATGTTTGCAAAACAGTAATTTTTGTTTGACAAACATTGATTGTCCAAACTTTTTAAAATGTTTGTCCCTGAGCTCCTCAACAAACATGTTTGCCGAACATGCATGTCGAACATTTGTCCAGTGTGGACACAGCTTAACAATGTAGAACCATAATTAATTTAGAGAATATTCAATCTCAGTAAAACAAATATTATTCGATAATATTTTTTCTTCTTGAATCTATTATTTTGAACAATAATCAACAGTTAAAAAAAATAGTTGAAATATTTATCACTCAATAATATTTTTTCTTGTACAATCGATTATTTTGAACAAGAATGAATAGTTAATATACATCAGTTATAACGGTATCAGCTATCCTCTATAGAAGACAGTGGCGAGGCAGAGAATTGGCAACGCTGTTTTCCTATCTCTGTTCACTGCCATTATAACGTGGACCTCACTATAGTATCATTGTTACATAATAGAAATTGTGTATTTAATATGAAAATTAATATAACGAGGGAACTAGTGATTTTCTGTAACTGAACATTCAAGTAGCCCTATTAAAATACTGTATTGATTCTATTTTTCTCATGCATTAGGATAGTTTTCATTCAGGCGAGATGGAACTTCCGTCAGGAACTCCCCACCAATAAAAGTCATACGAATATTATTATTATTATGCATCAGGAAACCTTGATGAAGCCATGTTCATCATGTTAGTTATCTCGTGCAGCTAATATTTTTTTCAAGGGTCTTTTTTCCACTTCCTCTCAAATCTTCAATACTCTACACTACTACACCACTTTTATTATAATATCTATTCAAACTGAACTTTAAAATTATAAATATATGAATTTATAAACCATAAATAAACAGTGTAAACATGAATATCATAATAAATAATTCATGTCACCTGTATACTTGGTCACCTGAAGATAAAACTGCACAGTGCAGTCTGGAGGCAGATTGACGACCTGCACTGCGACAGTAGTGATGCCCCAGCATGCACAAGACAGGCCCTTTTTATTTTCAATTACAAAGCTGTTAAAACAGTAGATTATTATTCAAATATCGGTATATATATATATATTATATATATATATATATATATATATATATATATATATATATATTATATATATATATATATATATGAATAATTGAAACAATCACAACAAATAATAGCTTATAAAATTCACATACGAATGCATGTTTTTAAATTGAACAATAGCATATAAATAATAAATAATTTATTTTTGTCAAATAACAATTACAAAATTGCATTAGACTTATACCATCTAGGTAACTCATAAATAACAAATATAATCTTATACACATACTAGGTAGTATAATATACAGTATTATAACATTAATTGAAGGAGTTTTCATAAAATTCAGTCAACCACACACACACACACACACACACACACACACACACACACACACACGCTTTGTTATCCGACTCTTTGATACAGTTGGCATTAAAACAGAGCTTCGCTCTATTTATTTCCCGTTTATAGATTTGTTTACTCCTTTTATAAGCCAGTTGCGCATCATCGCTACGTCTTATAAGAAAAATGGAGCGGAAAGTCATCATTTTGTTTTTCAATTCCGCCAGTTTCGGTGTATACCAGCCTGACTTAGCTACATTTCTCTTCTTAGCGTTTAATCTCAAAGGCCTGTTGGGACATATTTCATCAAATATTCTGTAAAAGGCTTCAAAAAATTTATTGAATGTCAATATATTATTCATACGAATGTATGTTTCTAATTTGCAGATGAAAATCACGAAGAAAGTCAAGGTGGACAAACTTTGAGGATGGAGATGGACGTTGAAATTACTCAAATAGCAGGTAAGAATAATGTAGTAGTTGGATTGCGACTAGGTGTCACCCCGACATAGATTTTCTGTTTCCAATTGATGACATGGCTAATGATTTTACAATCCAGTATCACTCTTTCTTTACTATTCCTATTCTTTAACTATTTTAATCTCATTCTTTCCAGATTCTGTCGAGATGGAAGCTGGTGTTCAGGAAATAGCGGGACAAAAACCGAATAGCACTTGGTACCATATCAACGATGGCTACTTCTACACCATGTCAACTACTGACAAAAGTCGTGTATATTTGAGATGCCGGGAAAACAAGTGTAAAGGAAGAGCGTCAATGCCAGTGGGAAACAGATCGCTGGAGACATTCAAGGTCACAGTCCCTCATATTCACGACCCGGACTTCTTTCAACTGCCTATTCTTGAACTAAGGAGAAAGATAATGGATAGGTGTTCCAAAGAACCGACCCCGTTCCTCACAATTTGGAATGAGGAGTCAGCCAAGTAAGAATAATCAGATGTCAAATAATTATACTGTGTAATTATTATGTTTAAATGTTTATATGTTTTTATGTTGCGCATTCACAGCGAAACGCGGTAATAGATTTTCATGAAATTTGACAGGTATGTTCCTTTTTAAATTGCGCGACGACGTATATACAAGGTTTTTTGAAATTTTGCATTTCAAGGATAATATAAAAGGAAAAAGGAGCCTTCTTCATACGCCTATAATTAGAGTAATAATCAGACTATAGAATTATTCATCATAAATCAGCTGTCTAGTGGACTATAATACTACCCGTTCAAAAACATCTAACATCTTGAAAATTGTATCTTTCCATCAACGTTGTAGACAGTTGCAGCCAGACCTGATAACAGCGCTCACACTCAACATTCCGGGACGACACGTCACGGTACGATAGGTCAGAAAGCTCTATATTTATTTAGGATTTTTTCTAGACATTTTATGTTGATAAATTATTTATTAATTTTTGAAAAAACATAACAACATGTCAATGTAACTTACTGAGCGCGAGGTCTACTGTTCACAGAACTACTAGTAATAATTTACTATATATAAGTTAGACAAGACATAGCCATCAGCATGAACATAGAACTAGAAATAGAAATAACCTAATCACGCCATACATCAGACTGCATAAATCCATAAATCATTCAAAAACCATAATTATCAGCAATATTTATTATTCAACAAATTATCGACAACAATTAAAAATTTACCTCAAAAAAGTTAATATCCACATTAGCACAATGACTTGAAAACAGGCTTTTTATACAATAGACGAGTACCTTAGTCATAACGTAAGCATCTGACTGTTTATAAATTTACAGTGTTATGTAGGCTATATGTTAGCGATACTTCATTGTTTGTATATTATGTAATAATATGTATTATGGTTGATTATATGAACTTCACATGACGTTTGTTTATAGAATTTGTAATGTTCGATGACAACAATAAAGATTGATTGAAGTTATTCAAGTAATATTTGACCGAGCGAAGTGAGATTCAAGTCGACGGTTTGGCATTTCTCTTAATGTTTGAATGTTTATATGTTGCGCATTTACGGCGAAAAGCGGTACCGTAATAGATTTTCATGAAATTTGACAGGTATTTTCCTTTTTTAATTGCGCGTCGACGTATATACAAGGTTTTTGGAAATTTTGCATTTCAAGGATAATATAAAAGGAAAAAGGAGCCTCCTTCATACGCCAATATTAGAGTAAAAATAGGAGTGGCCGTGGTCGAGTGGATCAGATGCTGGCTTCATGATTCAGAGGCCCGGGTTCAAATCCCGGCCCGGGCAAGATATTTATCTCGGGCCACTCCCGTGTTTCGGATGGACACGTTAAGCCGTCGATCCCGGCTGCCTAAAAAGCAGTCGTTAGGTCATGTCAGAGACCCTGAAATTGATCAGTTGCGGCCTGAAAACTCTGACACCAGACCTGAGCCAGCCAGGTCACTCGATATTATTATTATTAAAAAAAAAGCAATGTCAACTATTCATAGTCATTTGAATTCAAGTCTTAGTCTATTTTTTACAGTTGAATATCGTCATTAAAACTAATATTGATACAGATTATTGACCGAGTGAAGTGAGGTCTAAGATTCAAGTCAACGGTTTGGCATTTCTTTTAATGTTTAAATGTTTATATGTTGCGCATTTACGGCGAAACGCGGTAATAGATTTTCATGAAATTTGACAGGTATGTTCCTTTTTAATTGCGCGTCGACGTATATATAAGGTTTTTGGAAATTATGTATTTCAAGGATAATATAAAAGGAAAATGGAGCCTCCTTCATATGCCAATATTAGAGTAAAATCAGACTATAGAATTATTCATCATAAATCAGCTGACAAGTGATTACACTGATGTGTGGAGAAGCCAGTCTATTACTGTATAAGGTCTATAGACATTAAAGAGGAATGCATCTTTAAGCTGTGTTTACACCAAAGTTATTAACAAAATGGTTATAACTTAATCCTTATAGATTCTATTAGATTGAACGGAAGTTGACAAACACATATGTTCATCGTGTGTATGATAAGTTATTTTCAATCTAATATAATCTAAAAGGATTGAGTTATTAACATTTTTTCAATAAATTTTGTCTAATCGCAGCTTTAAGGTCTTTGGTTTCAATATTTTGTTTTGCAGTCATGGTATTATTATACGTGCCCATCAGTATCAATATTCTCACATTCGAAAAACTAATTTAATAGGTGAATAAAAATAAACAAATGAACTAAATAATGCTGGAGAAATTATAATATTTTTGATTCTAAAAAAATAATTTTCATCAGATAGAAAGATCATCACGAAACTGGATGAATTATATCATATGGAATACAAATTCAAACGTGAACTGAGTTTGTTAACATTTAAAACAGTTGACATCTGGTACCTACTTGTGGATGAGATACTGCGTGAGGTCTACTGTTCACAGAACTACTAGTAAGGCCCAAGATTCATACGTCACAAATACCGACATAATGAGCCTTATGAATAAAAACTGAGCATATGCTCATGAGCATGGAGCATAAGGTTTCGTTCATGAGCACTAGGTAGATGCGTAAGCATTTGCTCATTTTTATATGAATAAGCTTTACCTTATACTTTTACCTTATGCTCCTGAACTCTGGAGCAAATGCTCACGTATTTCAAAGATTTTTTATCAGCTGATTCGTCTTACTTTGTTTTTATAGTGAAAGGCTAGAATGTGCTATTCACGTAAGCACTAGATATGCAAGTGTAAACACTGTTCTAGTTCATTCATACAATTTTGAGCATAAGCTTTTACTTTTGAGCAAATGCTCAAACCATTTTTTTGATGAGCATGAGCAAAAGGTTTTGCTCACGTTTATTCATAGAAAATGAAGCATATGCTCCATATTTTAGAAGTATAAGCAAATGCTCAACTTCATTCATATGGCCCATTATTTGTGTTGTTTATCTGCCATACGCTGATGCCGCATCCACACATTGACCCATATGATAAAACCAGAGCAAATGCTCAAGAGCAAGAGCATGGAGCATAAGGTTTTGCTCATGAGCAAAAGGTAGAAGCAAAAGCATTTGCTCATTTTTATATGAATAAGCTTATACTCTTACCTTATGCTCCTGAACTCTGGAGCAAATGCTCACGTTTTTCAAAGATTTTTCATCAGCTGATTCGCTTTTGTAGCCTTACTTTGTTTTTATAGCTCACGGAGGCGCTAAATATGCAAGTAGGGGGCACCGCTTGTGTTTGCGTCGTCAGCTCTGTTTTCTATTTATGAATAGATTTTTAGGTTAGTTGAGTTTTGAAATAATTGCGTGAAAAAATGTAATCTCTATAATAATATTCAGCATATTATTATAATATCAATAGCTTATTATAATCGTCTACACTCTCATCTTCTTAAATGCCTATTTCCTATTTTGTGATGGCTATCTCTATATATTGGTTGTGATCGTACCTGGTATAGTTTCCTCTTCCTAATACGAATAATTAGTTGAGCCATTTTACTATGAGCAAAAGGTGATAAGCTGCTCTAGACTAGACTCACCTTTTTTGAAGCATTTGCTTCAAAAGTTGAGCAAATGCTCTAGTTTATTCATACAATTTTGAGCATAAGCTTTTTCTTTTGAGCAAATGCTCAAACTATTTTTTTGATGAGCATGAGCAAAAGGTTTTGCTCACGTTTATTCAAAGAAAATAAAGCAAATGCTCCATATTTTAGAAGTATGAGCAAATGCTCCATATTTTAGAAGTATGAGCAAATGCTCAACTTTATTCATATGGCCCATTATTTTGTGTTGTTTATCAGCCATACGCTGATGCCGGATCCACACATTGACCCAAGGCGTACAAATGACTATCAGCGCCTGAGTGTGGATCGGTGGTTTGTCAGCGCTGGCCTTCGTTGGCCTTCGGTTGTCATCGCTCCGATTTTTGTCGAGCGAAGGCCAATGAATGCCAGTGCTGGCAAACCACCCATCCACACTTGTCGTTTGTATAGAATTATGATAATGGTTTTGTAAATTATTTTATATTGTAGAATTGTATTGTTTTTATGCTTGAAATTTTGTATAATATATATGACGATTGACCATATATTTTCTTGAATGTCTTGTCAATAAATAAATTTCTTTCTCTATTTCCTGTTTTGTCGTCTGCTCTGCTGTTTCCTCTGTGTAATGGAGTTTCTATAGACCTACCTAATTGTTATTAAATGCTACTGCGTTACTTCTTCTATTGTTTTTTTATAGTTTTTATTCTGTTTCTTCTATTCAATATTTTTAACCACCAACTCAATTTTCGATTTGCCATTTTGAATACGGCGCTGTGTGAAGCGAACGCTCGGCTACCGCTGGCCTGATACACTGGCCCTATTGCAGTTTGGATGGCAAGACCAAGCTAACCAGGCTGGACCAGTGACTTAATAATATTAATGCCTATAAACTTAATTTTATAGGATTAATTTATAGGATACTAGCCGTCAGGCTCGCTTCGCTCGCCATATCCGTCTAACAGGGGGCTCCGCCCCCTGGACCCCCGACTGGATCGTCCAAGAATGAGATCAGCAGGCTCGCTTCGCTCGCCTGCATTTTTCATTTCAGCATTTTTATCATAGGACAATCCAGTCGGGGGTCCAGACTAAACGTCTGGCTAAACGGATATGGCGAGCGAAGCGAGCCTGACGGCTAGTAATATAATATTCTCAGGATTAAAGTAGCAGTGCCCAATCAATTTTTCCGCGATAAATGCATTTAAATCTTCAACTTGGTGCCAACCTAACAATGTCAACTCAACTTAATGCCAACCTGACAAAATTATTAATTTAGTTGCCAGTTAACAACTGTTTCGAAGAGGTACTCTATTTAGATTATAGTTCTATAGTAACATATGATATGGAAATTTCAATTATAATTAAGAGATTGGGAGAAGAAGAATATACATGCTAAAAGACGAACTTTAAACCCTTAAAAACAACCCTTATAGTTAAAATATTGCCAAAAGATTTCTTAGTGCGCCTCTAAAGGGCCAACTGAACATACCTACCAAATTTGAACGTTTTTGGTCCGGTAGATTTTTAGTTATGCGAGTGAGTGAGTGAGTGAGTCAGTCAGTCAGTCAGTCAGTCAGTGCCATTTCGCATTTATATATATATATATATATTATATATATATATATATATATATAGATGGCAAGACCAAGCTAACCAGGCTGGACCAGTGACTTAGTACTGGGCATAAAAATAATATTAATGCCTATAAACTTAATTTTATAGGATTGACAGTCAGCTGATGACCGAAATCGCAGACCGCATCAGTTATAAAAGTCTGAAGTCCGCCATGCACAGAGCGAGAGCGTCAAAAAACGTGAGAGTGACACCGCCGACGCTGCTGGAGTTTGGTGAGGCGGTCAAGAAGTCGCCGAAATTCCGGAAAACTGTTAGGGGCAGTGACTTCTACCTGGCGACGGTCGAGAGTGCCGAGGGCGGAGTTTCCGTGATACTCGGATCACCCGAATTCGTGCTTCTACTGCCGGAAGTTGAGGAACTGCATTTGGATGGCACTTTCGATGTACCTCCGATGGAGCCACCGGCACATCTGTTGACTATTATGTTGACGATCAAGTCGCATGTGAGTATTCAGAGAATTATTCAAATCAAAAGTTATGTTGACAGTATTTACGCTCACCTTTTAATAATCAACATTACGGCGAGACCATTTATACAGTAAGTTATTATTCGAATCGAAATTTATATCTATCGTGAGTGATTCCCGTCCAAGAATTCTCAAGACCCGATTTCTAGGTCACTTAATCAATCTGATAGCCCATTAGACCCATTAATTTAATAGTCAATTAGATTCAAAAATCGTCCTAAATCTGGGCAAAAATCTTAAATTAAAGTTCAATAGTCAATTAGATTAAAAAATCGTCCTAGAAACTGGGCAAAAATCTTAAAATAAAGTTTAATAGTCAATTAGATTCAAAAATGATCCTAGAAACTGGGCAAAAATCTCAAAATAAAGTCAAGAGTAGCAAATTAGAATCAGAGAGAACAGAACAAAATTGTATTTACTCTTGTGTTGACGCTGAAACTCTTTGGCCCGCACAAAGCTTATACACTTATATACAATAGCTTACAATACAGCAAAGTCATAGATGAATTTACATAATATAGACTAAGAAAATAACTATTGAACTGTATATGATATGAAAAAGCAATTTGTAATATAATAACTATAGATAATAATCATATTGTTATGCATCTACATAAATTGGCGGAGCTTTGGACATATCAATGTCCATTCTTTGGGAAGAATATTAAAAATATCCTCCCCACTAACTCTCTACCAAAACGTTAATTTCGTTATTTAAACTAAGGATTTATTTATTAATGGAAATATTGTAAAAGTTTTAATCAATATGAATATTGAAGAGAAAAAAAACAGAAAATTGATAAAGTAAAATAATTATATAGGTAGATAAGATCAAATAATTGATTAATAAAATGAAGTAGGCTGAAAGTAGATCAGGGTTATCAAATTTCAGTAATATACAGCAGTATGCAGTGGATAATTGAATAACATGAGTTTATATATATATATATATATACAATTCGTTCTATAACATGGTTTAAAGGTTTATATTGGTGGAATGGGTGAGGGATGGTTGTCATGTGATCGTTCTAGGGCCGGACAGTTTCAGTCATTTGTTCCAAAATATGTTTTTTTAAAGTCAGGTTGAAGCTCGCTCGGCTCTCGATAGACCTGATAGAAACAGGAAGTGTATTCCATGCACGACAGGCACTGACTAAGAAGGATTTTGTGAAAATAGTAGTTCGATGATTGGGTATCCTTAAAGTACTTTCTCCGGTTCTAGTATGTGAAGCATCTATCCTCCTACCTTCAGAGACAAATTTGAAATCATCTTTAAAATAGTTCGGATTACCGTATTTCAAGATATCTCTAACAAGCTTGACTATTCGAAAAAGCCTCTGATCGGGAAGCTTCAATGTTGAACTAGCAATGTGGGCTGGGGTGATATGATCATGGCGTTGGAGAGAGTAGACGAAACGTAGACAATAATTTTGGCAACGCTGTAGTTTATCATTCAGAGTGACTTGCATATCATTAAGAACAGAATTACAATACATTAAATGTGGGAAGATGAGAGATTGAACCAATAATAATTTAATGTTTCTAGGGAGGATATCGTGCATTTTCTTCAATGCATGCATGGCTGAGAATACCTTTTTACAAGTTTTGTTCACTTGTTCTGACCAGTCAAGAGTATTATTCATAATAATGCCTAAATTTTTAACTGAGCTACAGTAAGGAATGTCATTACCGTCTACACTAATTTTGTGAATCGATTCAAGGTCAATATTGTTTATAAGACGAGAATATCCAATTATAATGGGTTGTGTTTTGATGGGATTAAGCTTAAGGCCATTTTTCTTTGTCCATTCCACTATCGAATTGATATCCTGATTCATTATTCCAACTGTTTCATTAATTTTTGTTATGGGACAGCTTAAATAGATTTGAAGGTCGTCTGCATAAGTATGGAACTGGAGAATTTGATAATGGAAGAAAGGTCATTAGCATACAAAGTGAAGAGGAGAGGGCCTAAATTGAACCTTGTGGTACTCCATGCATAACGTTTTTCCAAGTTGACTTTTTGTCACCGACAGATACACATTGTTTCCTACCTAATAGATAGGATTTAAACCAAACTAACGAGTTGTGACTGAAACCAAGAATAGCCAACTTATTCAGAAGGACTGTATGATCAACAGTATCGAATGCTTTAGAAAAATCAAATAGGGTGAGGATGGTGCATTTTCTTTGGTCCATAGCTAACCTTATATCATCAGTGACACGAAGCAGAGCTGTCTCAGTTGAATGGAATTTTCTAAAGCCTGATTGAAAGTTATGAAGCTTACTATTGTTGTCTAGAAATTTTACAACTTGAGCATGAATGAGTCTTTCTAGCACTTTGGACAATGCAGGTAAAATACTGATTGGTCTAAAATCCTCAACTTTATTGGGTGATGGAACTTTATTTAGAGGGCGAACCAGAGCAAACTTCCAGTTTTCAGGGAAAATGCCTTCTTCAAGTGACTTGTTGAAAATGTATGTAATGGTTGGTAAAACAGCAAATAACATCTTCTTGATAAATTTAATAGGAATTTTGTCTACACCCGTAGCATTACTATGAATACGTTGAATTGCTCTGAAAGTGTCTTCTTCTGAGATTGGATGGAAATGAAATTGATCAGTGATTGGTAAATCTAAGTTTGTAACCTGCTCTTCAAGATCATCTATATGATTAGCAATGACAACTTCGTCGCGTTGGTTAGAGTGTGAAACGAAATGGTCATTTATATTATTCAATGGTAAGTCAATTTGTGGATTCGATTTCTGTTTGCCAAGCCCGAATTCTTTTATTCCCTGCCAAAGTGATTTAGAGTCTTGTCTATTGTTTGTCATAAACGAATTCAAGTACCTAATCTTTGAGTTCCGTAATTCCTGTTTAACCCTATTTCTAAGGCTCCTATACTCTATCAAACTGTCCAAGTCAAATGTCTTTTTAAATTTTCTATGTGCTTTGTCTCTACGTCCCATCATCTTAAGTATGTCTTCAGTCATCCACGGTACTCGTCGTTTTCTATTAATCCTCCTTGTCACATAAGGTGCATGTTTGTCATACAAAGTCAAAGTCCAATTCTCGAAAGTCTTGACCATGTCATCAACTGAGGGTAATGCTTCAATTTGATGCCATGGAGTCTGAGCCACATCAGTCAGGAAGGCGGCTTCATCAAAGTTTTTGAAGTCTCTATAAGTGATAATTTTCTGTTCTGGCTTGGGTATCTTATGGGAAAGTACACAGTAGATCAAATCATGTCTAGAAATAGCTGGGACTGAGATTTGGCCTGCTTGAACAACCTCATTGGGATCACTAACAATGAGAAGGTCAATGAGTGTGTCTGATTCATTAGTATGATGAGTTGGATCGAGGGGTAAAATAGTCATGTTTAGGCATTGGAAAATTGTAGTCAGTTGAAAGTAGTCAAAGTTACGATTCGTCATGTTCAAGTCGGTGTTCATATCCCCCATAACTAGTATACGGTTATAACAAGGCATAAGAGAAAGCAAGGCATTTTCGAAATCTGTGAAATGACCTATTTTGGTGGGCGATAACAGATACCAACGAGTAATTTATCATTACTAGATAAGGATAATTCAAGTAGCATAAACTCTGGTCTGGAACAATACTCTTGTTTAGATGTGATTAAAACTTTTGTTTTGATACCATCTTTCACATAAATTGCTACACCCCCACAAGCTTTATTTAATCTATCATTCCGGAAAAGATTATATCCAGGCAATGCAACAAAATTTGATGAAATACTAGGCTTCAAAAATGATTCGGAAATTCCGATTATATTGAAGTCCTGAAAACGGAAGATTGCTCTGAGTTCATCAATGTGGCAACTGAGGGATTGTACGTTAAGGTGAGCAGCCTTGAAAAGTTTTTTGAAAGAGTGGAGCTTATTTGCTAGAAACATACCTGCGTCATTATTACTATTATTGAAATAATCATACCTACTTGAGGGCGAGCGAGCTGACGTGTCAGTGAGAGGCATCATGGAAGCAGCAGACCAATCGTGAACCGACCTCAGAACGACACATGACGGGGGAAATGGGGATGAAACTGATAAAACTTAACCTAAATGAAAAAGTCTCTTGATTCGAGTGCATTCAGTATGCCTTGACAGTTCGGCTCCCTTCACTATTTAAAGCACTAGTTCAAAAATTCACTAAACACAATAAGATGTAGATGTGTGGAGTTTCGGTGATGAATAATCCTAATGGTGAATAAGATGAAGATTGAGGAAGAACTGGTAGTGGGAGATCTGGTCCAAGTGGAGATAGAGCGAGTAGGTATCCAGTAGTGGAAGAATCGGGTCCAAGTGGAGGTAGAGCGAGAAGGAATCCAGTGGTGGAAGATCGAGTCCAAGTGGAGACAGAGAGAGATGGAATCCAGTGGTGGAAAATCGAGTCCAAGTGGAGATAGAGAGAGATGAAATCCAGTAGTGGAAGATCGTGTTCATGGTGGAGATAGAGCGAAATGGGATCCAGTAACAACTGAAAAAGAGAAGAGGAAGCCAGCAGAAAAACGAAAAATCTTCGAAGAAAGTTATCAATAGAGGAAAGATACATAATACAACTGATAATGAATAATATTCGCATAAAATTGAAGAGGAATTGTATGATTTAATGTGGGAAAGAATCGAATATTATATATGGATGAATATATGGATATTATAATAATTATGATATATGGATATTAGTAGAAGGTAATCAGATAGAAAGAGAAAAGGTAGAAAGATAAATAGATATAGAAAGAGAAATAAACATTTGAACATGCTGGATAGCAAGTGGAAAAATCACAGGGAAAATAATGATAATAATAGGGAAGAAAAGAAGAGAAAGAAGGAATGTGCACAAATTGCGAAGAACTTATGAAACTGAACTATAGAATAAGAAATAGAACATTGCATTGTGATCTCGAATTAATCAAGGAGAGAAGAAAAAGAAGAAAAGAAAAAGAAAGAGAAGAAGAAGAAGAAGAAGAAGAAAAGAAAAAGAAAGAGAAGAAGAAGAGAAGAAGAAGAAGAAGAAGAATCGCAAACAACATATTCAAGTAATCATTATAAATATAAGATCAAGAAGAGAAACGAGAAAGAAAAAATAAGAAGTAGAGGAGACGATGGGGAAAGTGCTTGATTATTTAGATGAGTTTTAAATAGTATATAGTCTATAATATAACTAATAGTTATATTGTTTTAATATAGTCTACTATACTAATACTATAGTACTTTTCAGTATAGCACTGAACGGTGAAGTGTGAAAAATATTATATAGTATTAGAAGTATAATTAACTATTGGGAGTTGCAATAACGATAAAAGTAGTAAATTGAGAACTGTAATTGTTTAGTGATGAATGTCTAAGATAACGTTAAATGAAACACAGCCCCTATATAAGCATATTAATTCTTCACACATTAGCTTCTATTGTTCAAGCTGTGGCAACAGTAGAAGATATCATTATATAGAAGAGATTACTATCTTTACCTATAGATTACATCCACATCTATAACGTATGTTAATCATCCAATTTATTTGAAATTCAGCATTTCAAAATTATTAATTATGGAAATAATTTTGGTAAGAGATGTAATAATTATAAGTAAGAATAGAGATGTAATAATTATTAGTAAGAATAGAGATAATGATTCTCTAAGTACTCTCTGGAGTATAGTAGTTGATGCATTGAACGTAGTTTTGGGAATTAATATCAAGATAAATTATTAATCAGTATTAACAAATGTGGATCTCCTTAGTTTGAAATAATTGCCTCATATATAATCATAAATAGCAGTGGAAAGATTCATTTATAGAACAGAAAGCCAGCTCATGAAAAATGCCAAGGTATATCTACTGTGAAATGTATTAATACGAATTTCCTATTATTGTAGTGAAGGGCACCTTAGTCATCGAATCCTGAAATGATTTAATTTACCTTTATTTTTTGAAGGTCGGTCATCCTCTCGACTGTGTGGACCCTCTTGGATCCTCCCTCCCCGATAGAGATCTTGATCCTCCCGTCCGATGACCAGACATTCCTATGCCCATGACGGTCGGCCGCAGCGTTGAGGATCTTGAGACGCTCCGCAGTCAGATCCTCGCGAATGGTGACGCCGGAACCCTTCAGCTTCCTCTTAGCGTCGAAGATCATCTTCCTGGTCCGGTAGCTGCAGAGTCGTACTATGATGGGTCGGTCCTTGGGTTTAGCTTGCCCTTGTTGAGGTGGTTGACGCCTTCCAACGCGATGCGAGCGGTTGACACTGGCCACATTGCAGTTTGGATGGCAAGACCAAGCTAACCAGGCTGGACCAGTGACTTAGTACTGGGCATAAAATTAATATGAATGCCTATAAACTTAATTTTATAGGATTGATTTATAGGATATGGCAAGACCAAGCTAACCAGGCTGGACCAGTGACTTAGTACTGGGCATGAAAATAATATTAATGCCTATAAACTTAATATTATAGGATTGACAGTCAGCTGATGACCGAAATAGCAGACCGCATCAGTTATAAAAGTCTGAAGTCCGCCATGCACAGAGCTAGAGCGTCGAAAAACGTGAGAGTGACACCGCCGACGCTGCTGGAGTTTGGTGAGGCGGTCAAGAAGTCGCCGAAATTCCGCAAAACTGTTAGGGGCAGTGACTTCTACCTGGCGACGGTCGAGAGTGCCGAGGGCGGAGTTTCCGTGATACTCGGATCACCCGAATTCGTGCTTCTACTGCCGGAAGTTGAGGAACTGCATTTGGATGGCACTTTCGAAGTACCTCCGATGGAGCCACCGGCACATCTGTTGACTATTATGTTGACGATCAAATCGCATGTGAGTATTCAGAGAACTATTCAAATTAAAAGTTATGTTGACAGTATTTACGCCCACCTTTTAACATTAAACATAAGGGCGAGACCATTTATATAGTAAGTTATTATTCGAATCGAAAGTTATATCTATCGTGAGTGATGCCCGTCCAAGAATTCTCAAGACCCGATTTCTAGGTGACTTAATCAATCTGATAGCCCATTAGACCCATAGATTTAATAGTCAATTAGATTCAAAAATCGTCCTAGAACTGGGCAAAAATCTTAAATTAAAGTTTAATAGTCAATTAGATTCAAAAATGATCCTAGAAACTGGGCAGAAATCTTAAAATAAAGTTTAATAGTCAATTAGATTCAAAAATGATCCTAGAGACTGAGCAAAAATCTCAAAATAAAGTCAAGAGTAGCAAATTAGAATCAGAGAGAACAGAACAAAATTGTATTTACTCTTGTGTTGACGCTGAAACTCTTTGGCCCGCACAAAGGCTTATTAAATTTAAGGGTGTGATTACATTGAATGCGTATATGTGCAAGTGAAAATTACCAAAACTGGCAGTCCCAGAGAAACAAGAGCATATTTAAATATTCTATTATTTGTCGTAAAACTCCCAAGTGAAGAACGCTAAGCAAAACTGCTTCATTTTTGTGAAGGGTTTGATCACATTGAATGCGTATATGTGCAAGTTCACGTTGAATCATTCTTGAGCCGAAAAAATTTTGGAAAGTGCCATTGAAACACGTTGTGACTTGCATGTACCTGCTCACATTGAACGCAAACTTCAAATGCACGCTTTCAGTGTGACTGTTCCTATTGCTCTCTCCAGGTTTTTTCATCATCAAAACAACATCAATATCAAATGTCATTCTAAATTCTTAAATTTATATTCAAGTTTTCAACTAAATTCTCATTCTATACAGTACTCTCCGGTTTCAATGTTAATGTCGCATCTGCTTTTCTATGCGCCGGTTGCACAAAAGCCTGTTAAATTTTAATCGTGATTAAATGCCACAAGAACCAATCAGAGAAGACTTCTTCACGGAAAAGTCTTATCTGACGAACAAATCGTCAGATTGAACCAATCGTGGCATTTAATCAGGATGAAAATTCAATTATTTCTAATTTATTTATCAATTTAAGCCATCTAAATTCAAAATTTATAGATTTAATGTTTATTTTGGACCAAAATTTTATAAAAATTGTACACGTGAAATTCTAACCTTATCTTGGACTTTGTCACCTATAAATTTGGAAGAAAAATAGCACAAGGACTACCTTATTATTTTATCGACCAATGTTATTACATTAGTGTCATTTGCATTGTAAATAAATAAACAGGCATTTGTGCTATCAGGCCTGTAAGGGATTACTTTTTCATTTTTTTTTCAAATTCAAATTGTATTTACTCAAACTCACAATATTTACATTCAGAATCAATAAGAAAAACAGTTTTATCAATATGTATTCGAAAAGTCACATGCTCTGTAAAATATTATATTCCCTGTTTTTCAATTTTCAGGCTTTTCCGGTTTTTTTCATACTCATGGAGAAAAACAATGAGGCAGCCTATAACGATGTCTTTGAATTTATAAAAGAGAAAGTGCCATCACTGAATCCATCAGTGTTCATCACTAACTTCGATAGAGCTATTCAAGACTGCCTATCAAATCAGTTTCCTGGCAAAGAAATTGTAGGCAGTTGGTTCCACGCTGCAATGGTAAGTTTCAACAAACATGTTGCATCTCAAATACATCTCAAAATTAACTGTTCAGTACACCTTTAGTTGAATTGTAATTATCTACAAACATAGAGAAAATAGCATAAGAAGATAACCCATGGTACAGGGCGATTATGTTCCAAATTTGTATGTTGGAACGTACATTGGATATATATATATATATATATATATATATATATATATATATATATATATATATATATATATATATATGATATATACGTACATTGGATGCACGTATGTGCAAGTACACGAGAGACCATGCATAACCTCGCTTGCAGATGTGAAACAAAATCTGAAAAAAACCATAGAAAACACGTTGTGAATATAGCTTGTACCTGTTCACACTGAACGTCACCAGCAAGAAGTTCACGAGTTCAGTGTGAGTGTTTCTATGGCTATTTCCAAATTTTGTTTCTCATTCATGGTCATGCAAGGTCTTTCGTGCACTTACACTCACATGCTTCCAATGTGATAATACCCAGTTCAGTATACCTCTAGTCACTTATACAAATTTCAGATTGTATAGTAACCATGCAGTCTGTTATTAGATTGACAATACGATTGTAATGTATCAAAGTAAGAGAGAAACAAATTAAAGAGAGAAACAGTTTTGGGTTTATCCTGTTTGATTCTCTCTCAATCATAAATTTGATATTGTGATTGTGAAATAAACTAGTAGTTCTGTGAACAGTAGACCTCGCGCAGTTAAAAAACTACAGCCTCCATCAAAGTGAATTATGTCCTGTCCTGACGTGTCGGCGAGATATCGCTGTTTGTGATATGCTGTAATGGCTGTTTGAAATGTTGTATTGACAATAATTATTAATATTATTTATAATTATTATCATTAGAATGCTAATAATTAGTTGTAAACAACTATGCTACTACACTATCATCAAAAGCTTATCGAGTTGAAAGCAGAGAAAAGCCGGGAAAAAATACTATGCTACTTCAAATTAAACACAACAGCTGTTTTATATCACAAAAACTTAACATATATCGTCAGAATAATTCAAAATAGCCTAAAGAATGTCATATGAATAAGCATGTCACAGCCAGCAATCCAACCACGTGTATTAAATACTACAGACATGAAATAAACAATATTTATCTATCAGTGAGGAACTCTTCCACACTATAATACGCTTTCTCCGCAAGAAAAGTATACAGATCTTTTTTAAAAGTTGCAGATGACATGGACAGAGATCTAGGTAGCTTATTTAATAGTCTCAGACCATAGGTTCGAGGGTCTTTGTCGGAAAACTTCAATCTATACTGAATAATACATGGATTGCCACTACATCGTTTATTATAGCCATGCATATCAGAATTAGTTTTGAATGAGTCTAAGTTATTAGCAATAAAACGAACAACTCTGTAGATGTTAATACATGGTAAAATTAGAATTTTTAAATCTATGAAGGAATCTCTACAGGGGTGGTTGTAATCAAGCTTAGCCAAATACCGTACTGCACGCTTCTGTAAAATGAAAATTTTTTGAGTGTTTCCAATAGATGTACCTCCCCAAAGCTCAATACAATAGACAAGATGAGTGTAAATCAGAGAAAAGTATACAGATTTTGCTACGTTTAATGGTACATACTTTACAATATATCTTAAGACAAAGAGTCCCTTACTAATTTTGTCTATGCACTATCCATTAAGAACTGCAAGCAATAATAATCCGTTTTGAACTATTTTCGAATATTAGACTGTAGTGTCGTTGAAAATAGTTCAAAACTAATAAATATAACTTAGGATTCACGTTCAATTATATTTAGCTCCATAATACATGGGAAAATACAAAATGTACAAATAATTTATGTTAAAATTTCTCAAAACCACAGTTTTTTTCCAATCTCTCAGTAAAAGTTTTGTAATGGAATATTCGCTCCAATTCATTGATCAACCTGCCTTTGGAATTAATTTGAAACCAAACAGGAGACAAATTGATAATTATATTTTAATAACCTAATCATTTTTTTTAATTCAGGATATGAGAAAAACAGCTGGTAGATTTGGACTCGGGAATTTGTTGAAAGATAGTCCATTCGCAAAAACCGTTTTGAAGATGGGAATGGCCTTGCCCCTCCTTCCAAGCAGGAAAATTGCTAATGGCTTCAATGTTATAACGAGATTTGCGGTTGAAAATGGAGTCTATGACAGAATGGAGAGATTCCTACAGTATCTAGAATGTGCTTGGATTAAAGGTAAGATACAATCCACATAGTTTCAATCAATAGCACTAAATCAGAACAGAAATGTTTGCACAAAGAACCATAGATTTCATTTTTCTCAATATTTTTAGTGACTTTATATTTTAGATAACTAATACAAAATATTTTTGTAATTATTTTACTAAATAGTGACCAATATTTTTAGATAACTTTTGGATTTCAATCGTGATTAAATGCCACAAGATTAATCAGAGAAGATTTATTTTCGGTAAAGCCTTCTCCGATTGGTTCTCGTGGAATTTAGTTACGGTTAAAATTCAACCAGGTTTTGTGCAACCGGGCTTAAGTATTTTAATATCGGGGCACCGAACTTCGCTCGTTATTTTTATTTATTGATAAACAGAACACAATTCTCTAAAATGATCCTGTTTATATACGTCATCTTATGAATTTCGGGGATGCGATATTTAGATTTTTCACATACTCACTCGCTCATTCACTTTTTTACTATCCACACCTGTTTTAGCCAAGGATGAATTATCCTTTTAATGTCGTTCAGCGAGTTTTCCCAAGGATGAGACCTAGTGCAATCGAATCTTTATATCATAAACCTACTAAAAGTTCCAAATTTCGTGAAAATCGATAGAGCCGTTTTCGAGATCCGTTAAACATAAATAACAGATATATGAATACAGAAATTGCTCGCTTAATATAATAGGATAAGTATTAGGCCCGGTTGCACAAAACCTGCTTGAATTTTAACCATGATTAATTTCACGAGAACCAATCAGAGAAGGCTTTTTTGAAAAGACGGCTTCTCTATTGGATCTCGTGGAATTAATCACAATTAAAATTTAACCGACGTACGTCGGTATAAACGCAACCAGCACTTAGTATTTGAAAATTTTATGGCACATTTATTTCAAATGCCAGATACGGGTTTTACCCTACATTTGCTATATTATATCCAATAATTTTTGTTTTAACAGCTGTTGGACCTGAAAAATTATCTGTATACAGACAGAAAGAAAGGACAATCATCATGGATCATCAGGAGTCTTTTCACCATTCTTTAAGGGACCTGATGACGAAGGGGTTCAAACCCAATATTTGGAGTTTTACTGGTTCGTACCTACATACTATTCCTCTACCTGCAAAATGCATGCTATTTAAACTCTGTATAATCACCTACCATCTATTCATCCAGCAGAGTGGTCCCAGTTTTAGGGTACGAACAGAACGGTTGATATGTAGATTTCGGGTAAAAGAAAGGAGACGGGGCCGCACTACCTGTGCACTGGGCTATTGCTCCAAAAAGGTGCATCCTCTAACTCTCGACTAGCATACTTCATTGTCCTCTGATTCCGATTCATTACTCTCATCAGTGGCCCCGTGTGCTTTCTTGAAGGCAATTCTGGCTGGTAGCTGGTACAGTAACTATATTACCCACAGTAAGGCCATTGGAATTTTTTTTCCCGCCGCCGCCATGAAGATTCCAAATATTTGAAATTTACAATGGAGCTTATAAGTCTGACGAAAATAATTATTTTAAACACATTATTGGATATAAACTGTGGAAAAGCCAATTGTTCTAGCCATAGTTCTACTTGATGATTTTAATGAACATGTAAGCAATTGAAAAATAAAACACATTACCATTATTATTCATATTCAGTAATATTTCAAATCTTAAGCTCGTGGTAATGCAACTCTAAATCCATATTATATCAATAACTATTGACCAATTATTGAACATGTTATGGATAGGGTACTCAGTACTGAAGAGAATCAATAATAGAAGTCAAGACGTACTACTTAATCAGCACTTAATCGCGGTTAAAAATTTCATAAAATGTTATATTTAATTGAGCCGCAAAAGTATTTTGAAATTGGATTATTTGAAGTTCGATCCAATAAATTGGATGAGGAAATACAATAAAATTGAAATTTATCTTTCTGCTTATTTATCTAGATCACTGGTTCCCAATAATTTGTCCGCGAAAGCTCTAGAAGTGGTCTGCGATGAGTCCGAAGGAAGGAAAATTAATGTTTCAAGCTTTATTAGTGTTTTTAAAATTTTCTTTATTGCCTATATTAAAGTATAATCAATTTCCCTTCGAAAATGTTATATCAAACTCATCGTGAGTTCAAAATATGTTTACAATCGGTAAAAGAAGTGATAAGTTCCAAATTTCTAATGCTATAGGATAGGACTTAAAAGTTTGTTTGGAATCTTAATGGCGGATTTGTACCATGTGACCGAGCTAACCAATCAGAAGCGCCATACTGTGGGTAATATAGTTACTGTAGTAGCTGGTAGCACCAACTTATCTATTGCTTCTTACATCTGCTACTTGTATTTTCTGCAATTATTGAATGTAAATCAGTGATCAAGTACTTGTAATTATTTTATTATTCCCATTGGTTTATTTGATTAAACCCAACTTGCTCACAAGATTTATACAGACTAACTTGTGTTACATACAATTCGATACTTATTGAACATACGATTTTTTGGCGTCCTTTCAAATTCTATTAGATTGAACACAACTTGGCAAACATATGATGTATAATCATGTGTTGTCGAGCCCCTTTCAATCTCGTAGAGTTTATAAGGACGGTCAACAAATGTACGTCCAAAAATCGATGTGGGCTTTACACAACACGTACGTTTGACTTAATTTGTACTTGTCATCGATAGTAATGTGTGTGTTTATCCAATCACTATATGCTACCACTGGTTTACAGCTGAAAGTGCCTTCAAATAACCACACTGGTCCACCAATATATTGCTCGGAGTGGAAACCTTAATAATAGACCACGAAAATGTGAAAATTCCATAACAATAGGTGACCACTGAAGGGTCTCTAGAAACTTCTACCTGTCCATCCATTGTTTTCGTCGGCCCCGCCTCATTTCTCTAACCCATATATTCTACTAGCCGTCAGGCTAGCTTCGCTCGCCATATCCGTCTAGCCAGACCCCCGACTGGATCGTCCGAGAATGAGATCAACAGGCTCGCTTCGCTCGCCTGAATTTTTCGTTTGAGCATTTTTATCATATGTTAGAACGATCCAGTCGGGGGTCCAGACTAAACGTCTGGCTAAACAGATATGGCGAGCGAAGCGAGCCTGACGGCTAGTAATATAATATTCCCAGGAATAGCTCTGATTGAAGTACGATAGCAGTGCCCAATCAATTTTTCCGCGATAAATGCATTTCAATCTTCAACTTGGTGCCAACCTAACAAAGTCAACTCAACTTAATGCCAACCTGACAAAATTATTAATTTAGTTACCAGTTAACAACTGTTTCGAAGAGGTACTCTCTCAAGATTATAGTTCTATATTAACATATGGTATGGACATTTTTCAATTATAATTAAGAGAATAAGAAGAATATACATTCTAAAAGACGAACTTTAAATCCTTAAAAACCACCCTTAGAGTTAAAATATTGCCAAAAGATTTCTTAGTGCGCCTCTAAAGGGCCAACTGAACAAACCTACCAAATTTGAACGTTTTTGGTCCGGTAGATTTTTAGTTCTGCGAGTGAGTAAGTCAGTCAGTCAGTCAGTCAGTGAGTGAGTGCCATTTCGCTTTTATATATAGATTGCATTTCAATACTTTCAGTTACCCTTAGAGCGGAGCTCAGTGCCCCGATATTATCGAATGCAGCTATAGTGAGGTCCACGCTATAATGGCAGTGTGTGATTTGCAATGGTGTTGCTATCTTTTTCTATCATTCAACAAAGCAGATGGCTCTATCTCTTTCACGCTTCGCGATGTTGCTACATCGTTTATCAACAATGTAGAAATTCAACTAATTGAAAAAATATTTAATTTCAATCATGAAAATTTATTATTACATCTTTAAAAAATATATTTTCTTGACAAATAAAATATTATTAACAATTTTCAACAATAATGAACAAAATTCATCAGATATATGCAGTATCAGCTGTTTGGGTGGCAAGGCTGAGATCTGGCAACCCTTTTCTCCTATCTTCCTACACTGCCATTATAACGTGGACCTCATTATACAACAGTTTTTACTTTCCTTTCACTATTACCAAAGGTAAGGAAAGTATTGCTTTCCAAAAAAAATTAAGGTACCCTAATTTCAAGTTTTCTATACGTTTCAAGGTCCCCTGAGACCAAAAACATGATTTTTTGGGTGTTGGTCTGTGTGTGTGTGTGTGTGTGTGTGTGTGTGTGTGTGTGTGTGTGTGTGTGTGTGTATGTCTGTGAACACGATAACTCCATTCCTAATCAACCGATTGACTTGAAATTTTAAACCTAAGGTCCTTATACCATGAGGATCCGACAATAAGAAATTCAATAAAATTGAATTCAAAATGGCGGATAATTACTAAAAAAAACATGTTGTTCACGGTTTTCTCGAAAACGGCTCTAACGATTTTCTTCAAATTTATACCATGGATAGCTATTTACAAGCCCTATCAACTGACATGAGTCTCATTTCTGGGAAAATTTCAGGAGCTCCGTAATATTCTTGAGAAAAATGGCGGATAATTACTAAAAAACCATGTTTTTACGATTTTCTCAAAAATAACTTGACCGATTTTTTCAAATTCATTCCCTGTATAGTTATTTATCAGCTCTATCAACTGGCATGAGTCTCCTTACTGGGAAACTAATGGGGGGTCCACCCCATCCTTGATAAATGGACTTAGTAACCTCCTTCTCGTGCATGAGGTAGGTAGGTAGCGCAGTTCATAAAAAGAACACATAGTCGAGATATTTCATCTGTAGAACAGCTGATTTGACGACTTTAAAAAAATGAGGACTTAAAAAATCATCGAGTTTCACAATTTACACAAAGGAAAAAGTACTCTGAAAACAATTATACATACACATTATACAGAAGTCTGATCTTAGTTTCAAGTATGAGCAAGGAAAGTTGTGTGAGTGCACCACACCAGATTTTTATAAATTCAATACATCATAAGTCGTTTATTCTTGCAGAATCTATACGAATGACTGAGAACTTAAACTTCGAGAAATACCAATCCATGTTGCATGACCCACCCAGTGGCCGGCCCAAGTCGCAGAGAAACCTCATGCAGGACAAAAGAGTGAAATGTGTCATGGATCAGCTCGATGACGGAGAAGCAACAGTCCTTGAGTTTCTCCAAAAAACCTCTAACTGCATCGATGACATCATTAACGTGGAAAACATCTCAATAAAAGAAGAAGTAGAAGAAGAAACACGAGAAGAAGGGGTCACTGAAGTAACTAAGACAGGTATTGTATTGACACTTTTTTCTCATAAATTTCTAGGCTATTAAAAAGCAAGACAATCTTCTCGTCGGACAATATTTGCAGTCGATTGAGCAGAAGTCCTCAGTTCTATTTATATAGCTTTCATTATTAAACAGTAACAAAGTACCCTATTCTTGATTTTTCGCTCACTTGAAAATTCTCTTGATTGAGGCGAATTTTTTTGGTTTTCCAAAGGGTTTATGTTGTAAATAAATAAATAAACCCTGTATCTTTATTAATCTACTATGATTTATTATTCTTGCATCACCCTCAGCAATAAAAATAACTACTATACCACTTTAATTATAATATCGGGGCACCGAGCTTCACTCTAGAGTACAAAAGCATAAAAAATTATTACGAAAAAAGAAATTATAATATATTTTATAGTTAATACAGAAATGTTCTATCCAATCACAGTGGATTGAGATTAATTCCCAGAGGAAAGCAAACATTTCTCTCACAAAGGCCCTGTTGCAAAAAGCAGGTTAAATTTCAATCCTGATTAATTACATGTAAACCAAATCAGAAACCCATTTCAAAAAGATGGCTTCTATGATTGGTTCTACTGGAATTAATCAGGATTAAAATGTAACCGGATTTTATGCAACCGGCACTATAGGTACCTGATCGAATGATTACAAAAGTTCAACAGCTGAGTCATAATTTTGTCTCAGTCCCACACACATGCACTCGCTTACTCACTTCCATCATCAACAGACGACGAAATTATCAGCTGTTTTTTCTAAGGATGGATAATCCTCTTAATGTCCTTCAGCGAGTTTTCCCAGGGATGAGACCTAGTGCAATCAAATATCTATATTATAAACCTACTATGTTCTGAATTTCGTGAGAATCGTTAGAGCCGTTTACAAGATCCGGTGAGATACAAACATATAAACATCAAAACACCTAAACATATTTAAAACATATAAACAGAAATTGCTTGTTTAATAGTGTAGGATTTATTGATAAACAGAACACAATTCTCCAAAATGATCGTGTTTATATTTTACAGCTGGCTATACGTCAGCTTATGAATGCGATATTTTGATTTTCCACAGAATCACTCGCTCACTTTTTACTATCCACAGACGATGAATGTCTCAGCTGTTTCAGCCAAGGACGAATTATCCTTTTAATGTCGTTCAGCGAGTTTTCCCAAGGATGAGACCTAGTGCAATAGAATTTTTATATCATAAACCTACTATGTTCCAAATTTCGTGAAAAAATCACGAAAGTGATCTAGTGGTCTAGTGGATAGAGTGCCTGCATAGCAGCATAGAGATCCCGGGTTCAAACCCTCTCAATACCAAAAGTTTTTTAACCAGATCACTCCCGTGTTATCGGATGGGCACGTTAAACTGTCGGTCCCGGCTGAAGTATGACAGTCGTAAGGCCCATTGACGGCTTAAATTATATATTCAGGCGGTGGGACCTTACCGCAAGGGACTCCCCACCAACAAAAGCCATACGAATTTACTTTTTTCGTGAAAATCGTTAGAGCCGTTGAAAATAAATAACCAGATATCAAAATAGCCAGATAACCAGATATAAAAAATAATATAAACAGACATACAGAAATTGCTCGCTTAATATAATAGGATAAATGAAAATAGAAATCCAAGTACCCTATTCAAAATTACTTAGTCACAACAAGTTTCGGCTATATAATGCCATTCATAATACCATAAAATATCCATTTTCCAATCACTTGATAATGGCATCATATAGCCAAAACATGTTGTGACCAGATAATTTTGAGAAGGGTACTTAGATTTCTAGTTTTATTAATTTATATTCAGGAGCAGCCCTAAAGAAAAAATATACTTTAATTATTATTGTAGTATCATATCTACTCAAACTCGATCATTGAATTGAAATAAACAGAGTGAACATGAATTCAAGAGAAAACCATTTAAAAGGGCAATCACAAAAAAGGAAGGTATATATAAAAATAAAAGTCAATTGACAACACAAACCCATATCGCTGATTATAATGTACGCTATAGAAATAGAGTTCAATTACATAGACCTAGGCTTGAGCATAACAGAAGATTTTTTAGATATGTAGGTGGTAAGCTTTACAATGCCTTGCAACCTGACTTACAGGAGTGTCAATATAGCCAAATAGTAAAGGCCAGATTAAAAAAATTCATTGTTGCAATTGATGATACGCAGTTGTTTTTATGTAGGTTTTCATGCTCGAAAGTTAAAAGGAAGTTAAAGGCATGCTCGAAGATATTTTGTTTTTCATGTTTGATTTAGTTTTTGTATGGTTGGGAATTTGAATTATTTATGTAATTATATTGTCATAGCACTTATATTTTGCATGGCTTCATCTGTTGACTGAAGATAATTATCATTTGGAATGTGCTGCCCGCACAGAGAACGGTTTAAATTGCAATATGATTATTTTACTTTCAATTTTTTTTTCTCTTGATTCTTTTTTGAAATTTTGTAGTTTCTTAAGATTTTGTATACTATTAATGTAAGACTCTATATATTCCTTCTTTCATTTTTTTCTATCTTTTGTTTGATCATTTTCTATTGTGATTAAATATACGAAGAAAAGGCCCCACACAGGATTACCTTTGGGGCTTCATTTAGACTATGATGATGAACATGTATTGTGCATGCGTGGGTGTTTGCTACACCAGTTATGTTATTTTATTTCAATGTGTTTGTACAATGTTTGTTTTTGGTCGAATAAATTATTATTATTTTATTTATTATTTATTATATTATATTATTCTCATAAAATGTAAGTTTGTGATTTACAGATGAAAATGACGTAGAAGTTGGAGGTGAAGGTGAACATTTTCTGGCGTCAGAAAACACACTGATGAACGATGGAGTTGCTGAAATAGAAGGTAAAAATAATGTGGTAGTTGGATTATAAGTCAGTTTAATACGATTTAATGATTACCGTTGATGTTTTTTCGTATTTCAGTAGTTTTGTGCCTGTTTAATGTATTCCATGTATTCGAACCCGTTCAAAGAATTTCATCCGCTCACTTGAAAAGGAACAACTGTGATTAGCAACGGACAGTTGGTGATGTTGCTGTGATAATTACTTGAGTCCGGGCCACACCAATCATACAGCGTTTTGATCCTATTAATAATGTAGAATTAATAATTAATCAACAAAATATTTCATCTCAATTATGAAATTATTGAAAAATATAATTCCTTGCTTAATAAAATATAATTGATTATTTTAAACGAGAATGAAGACTCAATATTACATCAATAAACCTGTATCAGCTACCGACTATAGAAGGCATTTACAAGACAGAGGATTTGCAACGTTGTTATCCTATCTTTCTCCACTGCTATTATAACGTAGACCTCACTATAGCTGTTTTGTCTAATAACAGACAAGGACTGGAAATCATTTATCAATACGATCAAATACATTACAATATGGAGAGAAAATTGGCGTGAGCCCTTAACTACTCTTTCTAAATTTAGCTCATTAAAATTATTGTCCAAAAAGCGTATTAAATTTCAAAAATGATCAAATTTAATGTCACGAGAACCAATCACAGAAGGATTTTTCGAAAAGATGGCTTCTCTGATTGGTTCTTCTGGCATTCTATCTCGATTTAAATTCAAATTCAATTTATTTCCAGAAAGTACATTTTACAATATATTCCCTGAAAATTACTCCCTCTAATATGAAACAAGTCCGTGTTTAGAGGAGTCATTACAACAATAGACACAATACAAGAAACAAAAAGTTGACTTTCTACTGCTGTAAATAAATAAATAAATAAGTCTTTTTCTTAAATAAATAAAACTTTTTCATTGTAGTTTACAAGCATAAGCTATTCAAACATATTTACATACAACAATACTAACACATAAAACAATTGAAAGAAATATAATCTCAAATTCTTGGCCAATAATAATAGAAATATATTCAATAAACAAAAACTGATTGCTTTCTTTCTTTTGTCATAGTTCTGGAAACATTACCGATGTACTCAAATGCACTCATTTACATATTTTTAAAACAATAATTTCTACAATAAATAAATAAGCTTTATTTGTCATAAGGGCCACGCCCCATACAAAGAGTTGCACACTAACAATACATAAATTACAATTATTACAACATCAACACAATCTAATTCCTACAATATATAATTATTAACATGAATAGAAGAATAATAATCATTTCTCATAACATATGAGTCTATGGTACTTATTCAGGATCAATACTAAACTGCATTCAAAAGCAATGAAAATTCTGAGTTAATATCAGTAGAAAAAAGGATTTTTTAAGCTCTAACTTGAAGCATTTCTGATTGATTTTTTGTCCTTATTCTGGCGGCAATTTATTGAATAATCTTGGGGCCAGATAATAGAAATGTCGCTGCCCTGTGGTCGTTTCCCTTCTTGTCTCCTCTACCATTCCTGACACCATCCTTCTATAGTGAGGTCCACGTTATAATGACAGTATTTGATCAACTTTGGTTTTGCTATCCTTGTCTATTATTTGACAAAGCCGGTGGTACTATCTCTTTCTAGGTCCTCATCGATGCCAATTATGATTTTGACAGAAATATAATTAATTAATGCAGAGAATCGGCATCGCTATTCTTCTATCTTTATCCACTGCCATTATAACGTGGACCTTACTATAGTTTGATGTGCATGAGGTAATTGAACAGGCATTTGTTCAACCGGGCCTAAATAGCTTATATAGGACTAAATTCTATAATACGCCTATATTTATTTTCTAACTAGCCGTCAGGCTCGCCGCGCTCGCCATATCCGTCTAGCCAGGGGGCTCCGCCCCCTGGACCTCCAATAATGAGATAAGTAGGCTCGCTTCGCTCGCCTGCATTTTTCATTTGAGAATTTTTATCATATGTTAGGACAATCCAGTCGGGGGTCCAGACTAAACGTCTGGCTAAACGGATATGGCGAGCGAAGCGATCCTGACGGCTACTAATATAATATTCCAAGGATCGAAGTAGCAGTGCCCAATCAATTTTTCCGCGATAAATGCATTTAAATCTTCAACTTGGTGCCAACCTAACAAAGTCAACTCAACTTAATGCCAACCTGACAAAATTATTAATTCATTTGCCAGTTAACAACTGTTTCGAAGAGGTACTCTATCTAGATTATAGTTCTATAGTAACATATGATATGGAAATTTCAATTATAATTAAGAGATTGGGAGAAGAAGAATATACATGCTAAAAGACGAACTTTAAACCCTTAAAAACAACCCTTGGAGTTAAAATATTGCCAAAAGATTTCTTAGTGCGCCTCTAAAGGGCCAACTGAACATACCTACCAAATTTGAACGTTTTTGGTCCGGTAGATTTTTAGTTCTGCGAGTGAGTGAGTGAGTCAGTGAGTGAGTGCCATTTCGCTTTTATATATATAGATAATGATCAAATGCCACGGGAACCAATCTAAAAAGGCTTTTTCAAAAAATATGGCTTCTCTAATTGGTTCTTCTATCTCAATTGAAAATGAGCAGGCTTTTGTGCAACCGGACCTAAATAACGTATATAGGATTAAATTTTAAAATTATAATTTCAAGGTTGTAGAATCTTGGAGACTTTCAAAATCTTGTGAAAGACAACTTCAATAAACTGTACCGTACCTGTTATAATTCATATTGAATAATATGGCATATTTATATGTTTTCATTGAAGATATTTGTTTCAGAAACTATTGAAGAGGCAGATTTCGCGGTCAACATGCTTCAGGGGATGAACGAGCGACCTGATGAAGTGTATATTGTATATATGTGAGGTTCAATTCATTTCTAGATTCATCTTATTTCTAGTGGATTGAAGAGATACTTCAAAATGATGGCGAAGTAGTTTAAATTTAATCCAGAACATAAGTGGCTACTTCTGTATGTCATAAGTCGCTGCTGGTATGACGTATGACTCATAGTCTATTCTGATGTCCACGTTATAATGGCAGTATTACATATACAGTAGCATATTGTAATCATGTACTTAGTTTGTATTAGGTATCAAATCAAATCTTTATTATTGTCATAAACAATCATTGGTTGCATGAACAAAAGTCAATTGAACATAATTATACATATATTACATATACAAAATAAAATAATGTAATTATTTTGTTTGATATGATTGGTTAATAAAATTTATTTATTTGATTAGAAATGATGTTGCTATCCATGTCTTTCCTTCGACAAACCAGATAGCGCTATCCTTTCCTAGCTCTGCAACGTTGCCATATCGTTTTTTAACAATGTACAAATATAATTAACAAAATATTCAATCTGAATCATGAAAATGTACGGTATTACTCAATCATTGGATAAATATTCTTGACGAATATAATATAATTTAAAATAATAATGATATCACATCAGATATAGCAGTATTAGCTATCTTCTATAGAAGGCAATGGCAAGGCATAGAATCTTCTACACTGTTCTCCTATATTTCTCCACTGCCATTATAACGTGTAGGCTACCGCACTATAGTTCTAAAGATGTGTCGTTGTGTTATTAAATAGGACCAATTCGCTGCTGTGACGGTAGTCTTGATAAATCGCTCAGAATGTGTCTAATTTGTATATAATAGAATGTATATTTGTACTTTAAAATATGAACCAATACCAAAAATTATCAATTCGTGTTATGTATTCAGTAGCACATATTGTAATCATGTACTTAGTTTGTATTAGGTATCAAATTAAATCTTTATTATTGTCATAAACAATCATTGGTTGCATGGACAAAAGTCAATTGAACATAATTATACATATATTACATATACAAAATAAAATATACATAAATTCACACAGCCACATAATCTGAAAACAGACCAGAGTTAAAGCAATTGAGAACAATAATATTATGGATAGGCATTGCAGTTCAACATTTCTTCAACCGAGTAAAATGTTCTCTCCTTCAACCATTTTGTTACTATAGATTTGAATCTTCTACTGTTTATATTTCTAACTTTAGATGATAGAACATTGAACATTTTTACACCTAAATAGCTGTACATCCTCTGCGTCCTAGCAAGCCTGACCCGACTCGAATCTATCCGACCACCAGATCTCGTGTTATATTCATGAATTTCTCTTCTTTATTTTTCTCCCGTGTTTCGGATGGACACGTTAAGCCGTCGGTCCCGGCTGCCTAAAAAGCAGTCGTTAGGTCATGTCAGAGGCCCTGAAATTGATCAGTTGCGACCTGAAAACTCTGACACCAGACCTGAGCCAGCCAGGTCACTCGATATTATTATTATTATCTTCTTAAAATGAAAAAACTAAGGTTTTCTTTCACAAACATTCCGAAATGAAAATACAAGGAAGAGTCATCACACAACTAGCTGAAAACACAGGTTTACAAGATTCCCTCATGCCCAAATTAAAAACTGTGTGTAGTGCTCTTGCACAGGTAAACAGGTGCTTCTTGATTATTGAAGTTTGTAAAGTTCATGTAGCTGAACAGTAAATTCCCCAAAAAACTTGAAAGAACATGATTAGATAAATACATAATGCATATTAATACATGATACAAGTCACAGAATGCTGTCACATTATTTGTGTGTCACAGTTTATAAGTCTGAAATTTTAAAACAGAACTTTTCAAGTAAATTTTTTTACATGTGATTTTTTTAGTGAAATTCTAGGAGTGGCCGTAGTCGAGTGGATCAGATGCTGGCTTTATGATTCAGAGGCCCGGGTTCAAATCCCGGCCCGGGCTAGATATTTATCTCGGGCCACTCCTGTGTTTTCGGATGGACACGTTAAATTGTCGGTCCCGGCTGCCTAAAAAGCAGTCGTTAGGTCATGTCAGAGACCCTGAAATTGATCAGTTGCGACCTGAAAACTCTGACACCAGACCTGAGCCAGCCAGGTCACTCGTTATCATTATTATACAATATCGGGGCACCGAGCTTCGCTCGTTATTTTTATTTATTGATAAACAGAACACAATTCTCTAGAATGATCCTGTTTGTATTTCATAGCTGGCTATACATCATCTTATGAATTTTGGGGATGCGATATTTTGATTTTTCACATACTCACTCGCTCACTCACTTTTTTACTATCCACAGCTGTTTCAACCAAGGATGAATTATCCTTTTAATGTCGTTCAGCGAGTTTTCCCAAGGATGAGACCTAGAGCAATCTATTTTTTAGATCATAAACCTACTATGTACCAAATTTCGTGAAAATCATTAGAGCCGTTTTCGAGATCCGTTGAACATAGATAACCAGATACATAAATACAGAAATTGCTCGCTCAATATAATAGTTTAGTTTTTTAGAAATAAAATTTCAACGTTCAATATAAGATTTGATGATTGATTCAATATAATGTTGAGCAGTAAATGCATACCAAATTTAATGGAATGAGTCGATGATCTGATGTTTGTTGTTGTACAGTATTTTGGATAAAGATCCAAAGAATTTTGACTTCGTCATCCAGAATAACTTTAAACATTCATTATGTTTTACAAAAATGTAGTTTTTCTATTACTGGAGTTGGACTATAGTGTTAATTTTGATAATTTAATTCAAAATCACTACCTTCATAACGTGTAAAATTACTGCGTGAATTTATAATATTATAACTGTGTACAGTACCGTTTTATATTACACTTGTATATTATATTGTATTTAATATGACTGATTTGGATTGGAATTTGATAGTGGATAGTATTCTCATAAATTTTTTGTGTATCCTATGTAAAAATACATAAGTTCCATGATGCCTTATGTACATAACAAATTTTTATATAAGCCAGAGCTAAACTATATTGTTAACAATATTATTATGGAAGTACACCCTTTTAATAATTATTGTTTGTTAATTAGATCTCAAGTTGAATTAATTTATACTGTCATTAGAATAAGAATAAAAAGTATTTTGAGTATTCAGTACTATTTTTGTTATTATTGCTGAATTTCTGAAACACATTTTCAAGGGAGAATCATTGTCAATTTTCAATACAATATATTCTCATGTGAATACACTGAATAATTTGAGATAATGGTTTCTTGATCCATACTGAACTGTGCTGTATTAATACACTATTTTGATTTATTCGTTTGTCTTCATCCTACTTGAACTGTTGATATTAATATCTTGTAAATAATTAATATTAATCTTGAACTTTTATAACAGTACTCCTAGCACAGAGAGTAAGAAAGTTAATAATGTAATTGAAAGGAGATATTACCATAGAAAAATTACCTATACCATTAATTCATTGCATTATTAGTCTCTGATTACCTACACGGTGTATAGAACATTTTGTAAAATTCATACTGAAAGAAAGTTGTTTCACTTCACTGTATCAAACGCAATGGTCAACTCTAATATACCAGAAAACAGAAGACAGTTATTAACTACCGTATTATTTTCGTCAATAAGGAAATCAATCATCAGACAATGTATTGCATTTATACTGTCCCTCGTCATCTTTAACAATCAACCAATCAAACGCAATCAAACAATCATAGAAGGGAAAGAAAATAGGAAAATAGTCTGTTTGAAAACTCACTATCCTTTTACAAAAATCACTTTTCTCAATCTTCTATACAGAACACTTTCAAATCATCATAGATGAAGCTCAGTAGTTTTTTGTAACATGAGTTATGACTTATAAGTCCAAGATCCGTTGTTGGTCATCAGGAAAAAATCATTGATAAACACATTCTAAAAAAATGTTAAAATCTTCTGTAAAGATAAGGACAAACCTTTTTTTACTTTTCTTAGTAGTGAAAATGAATGGTTTGTTTATGTGGAAATTTCTTCATGATGGAGATTATAATGACGTCATGAGGAATGGAAATTTATTCCAGAATAGTAAGTTTTGAAATGTTTTTCAAAATTATTATTATAAAATTGATTACCGTATAAACTTACAGTTCAAATAGATATCATAATATAGACGCAAGAGTCAAGAACTGAACATTCCATAATCAAAGAGAAAGCATAAAATAGCTTATGGCATCTTCAAATTAAGCAATTTTTCATCATTATTATAAATATTTCTCTGTAAAACGTAGGTATTTGAATTGATTTTGAAATAAATATTAAAAAATAGTTCGTTTGCATAAACCATAATTCACCAGATATACATCAAAATTCATTCTACACTCACTAATAATTATTATTTATTCGTGTCCCATTTCTTTTGCTAATTATTGCTTTGTTTTGGAAATAATTATCAATAACATTTCATTTTTTCCAGAAAGATGCCTCATTGGTTCCACAGTTAACATCCTCATTCTATGTCTATTCATCTACCAATTCTTTGTTGGAATCGAACGATGCATGAATGAAAAATTCTCAATATTGAACATGCTTGTACTACTTTTATTGTCTACAACAATACTCGTTCTAACCAACACACAATTCTCCCATCAATCGACAGTTTCCTTCATGAATGAGGCCTATAAGTTGATGAAACTTTGCAGAATTGACGACCCTCTACCCAGCAGATCAATGCTCTTGATAGGATTACCAGCTTATTTCCATTTTACCAGGATACTTATGCATCCCAATCCGACTGAAATCTTCATTGTGTTACTTATCTCAACCATCCAAATCTTCACTGTAACATCGCTGTCAATGTTCATAATATTGGTACTCAGTATTTGCGATAAAAATTGCGAAAAAATTATAACGGATTTGATCGCTCTGAAAAGCATATCTCCCAATGCTTGTTTTTTCAAACTCCGAAGAGTGTTAGTTTCGTACATGAGATTGGCTGATTTTATTGAAAGTATAGCACCCGTAATGGGGTTCAGAATTCTATGCTTGGTGTTGGAATACTTTTGGGACTGCTATCTATCGTTTTCTTTCTCATTCTGGAATAGAGAATTGCTAGTTGAGCAATTTTCTATTTTTCATGAAGTTCTGCCCTTATTAGGTGCACAATACAGAATGGTCTTCATCTGCTCCATAAGTAGCCGTATGCAGAAAAAGGTATGTAACATTCATGCTTTGTCTAATCCATTAAAACTGATTAATTGAAGATTTTCAATAGGACTTAGTTGATAAAAGAGCAATTTCATGTTTTGTAAAAGCGTCTCAGCTATGAGTTTTTAGATAAATTGAGTAGAAGTCGAATCTTTAAATTGTAGCACTCTGCTGTCTGCTGTAATGACCATTATTAAAAAGTACACTAAAGTCCGAGATAAATTACTTTTAACATGAAGAGGAGAAACCCATTTCTCCCTCCACAGTTTGTAGCATAGACACAGATGGACATCCTGCGCACAATTGGATGCGCCGTGTCATTTTGCTTCATGTTCTTGTGATGAAAACATCTCTGTAACATACACAAACCAATATACCTGCTGACCAGTACACTACTTGGAACATTGCCAGCTAAAGATGGAGGGGAGTGTTGCCGCGTCGCGTTACAAAGCTCTCTCACTCAGACACAAAAGAAGGAGAATGCTGCTAGGTAGTGGGAGTGATTAGTGGAGGATAGAGTATCGGACCTCTCCGTCTTCGAGAAAGAGCCGTGTTAAAAGTCATTTATCTCGCACTTTAGGTGCGGTATTACTAATTTTCAAATATTTCCTTACTTTTCTAATTTTCCTTTCTTTATTTTCTTGTTATCTGAAACATTTAGATAGGCACGGTAGTCGGCAGATTTTTGCAAAAATTAAAAATTACCTGAAATTAGTTCGATGAATAAAATAGTTATCAAATACATATATCAGAGTGCATGAAATTACTGTAACTATAACTAGTTTTGAATGATTAAATACTGTAATTATTGACCGAGCGAAGTGAGGTCTAAGATTCAAGTCGACGGTTTAGCATTTCTCTTTATGTTTAGGCCTATATGTTTTTTTGTTTATACCGTATTTATGTTTTTATGTTCCGCATTTAGAGTGAAACGCTGCAATAGATTTTCATGAAATTTGACAGGTATGTTCCTTTTTGAATTTCGCGTCGACGTATACATAGGCTACGGTTTTTTGAAATTTGCATTTTAAGGATAATACAAAAGGAAAAGGAGACTCCTTTGAACGCCAATATTACCGTGAAAATCAGACTTCAGAATTATTCATCATAAATCAGCTGTCTAGTGGACTATAATACTATACCCGTTCAAAAACATCGAACATTTTGAAAATATAATTATTATCATTCCATCAACGTTGTAGACAGTTGCAGCCAGACCTGATAACAGCGCTCACACTCACATTCCGGGACGACACTTCACGGTACGATGGGACAGAAAACTATGTTTATTTAGGATTTTTCTAGACATTTTAAATTGATAAATTATTTCTTAATTTTTGAGAAAACATAACAACAGGTCAATGTAACTTACTGAGCGCGAGGTCTACTGTTCACATAACTACTAGTATTGAAGATTTTCAATACGGTAGGACTTAGTTGATAAGAAAACAATTTCTCTGTCATGACCATTTTTAATCAGTACAGTACAACAGAAGGTATCGATTTTTAAATGTTTCCTTGTCAGAAACTTAAAATTGAGTCAATATTTTTTTTGCAAACATGGAACATAAAATTAGTTAATGAATAAAATAATATACTACTAGTTATTATGAAACACATATGAGAGGGCATGAAATTACTGTATATGTAACTAGTTTTGTATGATTAAATGATTATAACTACAGTACTGTAATATTTCGTCATAATACCGGTTGCGCAAAAGTCGGTAAAATTTTAATCGTGATTAATTCCACTAGAATCAATAAGAGAAGCCGTCTTTTCAAAAAAGCCTTCTCTGATTGGTTCTAGTGAATTTGATCACACTGTTAAAATGTAACTGGCTTTCGTGCAACCGGGCTTTACTCTTTCAATTACAGGCATTACAAATAGAGAAACATGTTGAAGATCTACTAATAAGAGCAGTTTTGAAAGATCAATACTTATTAAAAACAAAGGTTAGTATATAATTGGACGATTTGAAAATGTTATTGATACCATTTTTCGAATTGCACTACATCCCCCAAACATTGAAAATTGAAACAGAATATTCTTTCTCAATTAAGAAACGCTGGAATTCATAGACGATAGGTAAATAATTAGTTATTTTATCATTTCTAATTTTTAAATAAAGTAGGCCTACCGGTACTTTATTTAACGTATCACTTAGTACCATAAATATTAATGAAATGAATGGGAAAACTGTATAAGTACTGTAGTAATTTCATGCAATGAATACTCCAGACGAAGACGTCTAAATGATAAATCCAAACAATTTTTTTTCTTATACACTTTCAATGTTATTTGATATATCCTGAAAAAGAACGAAGGAGTCGGTAAATTTTGTTGTCCAACGAACTTGATCTGTAAAAAGGATCGAATATGTGTTCAAAATTTGAAGCTGATGATGAAATCTTTCAAAAGTTATTGTCGAACATACACACAGGTAGACAACGACTTTGGCCTTGAGTCAAAAGTAAGAACTTGCTAACGCTCATTCAATCAAATCATTTGAACTGATTTGCATCAATACATAATAATGATTTGAAAACCAATTGTATAAAACTATACAGGCTGAATGAATGTTCCCTTCTATACTTGAGACTTGATTACCTCATAATAATAATTTATTCCTGTTTCATTCTTCCACAATTTGAAGCAGAAAAGCACACCTTGAAATGAAGAGACATTAGGCTTATAAGATTGCTTTCATTGTAATATGCAGTTTTTTGTAAACTTAAAAAGGATAAAACTGAGTTTTTGTTTAGTAGTTTTTTGAAAATTTTCTAATGAAATATCATTTTTACGAATTTTGTACTGTTAGTTCTTTAGCAAAAAAAAATTAAATCGTTATTTGTGGACTACAGTAATTTTTATTTCCAAAACCGTTTTGAAATACACAGAACTAAAGATCAGAGTCCATACAAGCCTAACAAAAAGTTGTGATCATTTACCATAATGTGAACAAAAAAATCGGATACACATAGGAAACAGTTATATATAAGTGTGTTGTTAATAAAAAAAAGTTTGTGCAAGTATAGTTTAATATTTTCAAAGCCATAGCGTTTTAAAGTTTAAAAAGGCTCTCCTGAAAAATTTGGTTTTTGTGACTATGATCGTTCTTTCTCTGTACCCTTCATATCAAAAACACAATAATAAATATTAAATTATGAAACAGTAATTTATAAAATATATTATTATAGACATAATACCGCGATTCACGATACATAATTATATAGATTATTACAGTCATTATGAGATTATCTCTCCATGATTTTTGTGAGATCGGACACGATCAGCTGTTATTCAAGGTCATTTTACAGCCCTAGGGCTGTAAAGTTTTACCGGCCTGGTCGGAAAACAATCACTTTCGGCCTCCATATGACGCACGTAAACCAGCTCATTACATCCAAGTGTGGCGAAAAAATTTTTCTGCACTCCAGATTTGCAACATGGCAACGCAAAATACTTAGTAGGTTATATATGGAGCAACAGTGCAGCAAAATCAAAATGAAGTTGGTAACAGTGACTGCTGTGGCTGCTATAGTGAGCAGAGGTGCAACGAAGCACAACGCGCTAATTATTAGTATTATATATTATAACCAAGGACAACATTTTTATTCAATTTGACAATAAATTAAGGTTTTTATCAATAATAAAATTACACAGAAAAACATTTGATGCATTTCAGGCAATTTTACCCATAATTACCCACTTTTCATATTCAATGGTAACTGTAGGAAAAACTTAATGTGAAATACGTGCGCAAAGTTCCTCTGCTGCACTCAAGAAACCATTCCGCCCTCGCCTACGGCTCGGGCGTAAACGTTTCTTTCGGTGCAGCAAACTGTCACTTTGCGCACTAGTTGCACAAATAACTATTATATGTTGCGCATTTACGGCGAAACGCGGTTATAGATTTTCATGAAATTTGACAGGTACCGGTATGTTCCCTTTTAAATTGCGCGTCGACTTATATAAAAGGTTTTTGGAAATGTTGCATTTCAAGGATAATAATAAAAGGAAAAAGAAGCCTCCTTCATACGCCAATATTAGAGTAAAAATCAGACTATGAAATTATTATTCATCATAAATCAGCTGTCGAGTTGATTATAAATTGCATGCCATGACTCATGCAATTCAATATCTCAATGTAATTTGGTGAAAAATCAGCTGATGTGTAAACTATAAATTGCATGCCTCATTGAATTCAATTTTATGCATTATTAAATGTACTATTGATTGCGTGCAATAACGCATGCAATTAATAACTAAAATAACTTAGTATTGTCTCTCGAACTTCCTCTGCTTTAAACTCGGGCTGTCCTGTTGCCAGTATGTCTTGAAGGAGATTCGCTTTTGATGTTAGCATTTTTGATACACTAAACCCAACAGCAATTAGCCGTTTTCACACCGATATCTCGCCGACACGATGACATACAGACAGAATTTACTCTGATGGACAGTATAAGAGGAGGCTGCGGTTTATAACTGCGCGAGGTCTACTGTTCACAGAACTACTTCCTAGTATTGAAGATTTTCAATAGGACTTAGTTGATAAGAGAGCAATTTCTCTGTCGTGACCATTTTCAATGAGTACAGTACAACAGAAGGTACGGTATCGATTTTTAAATGTTTCCTTGTCAGAAACTTGAAATTAAGTCAATATTTTTGTTGCAAACATGGAACATAAAATTAGTTTAATGAATAAAATATACTAGTTATCATGAAACACATATGAGAGGGCATGAAATTACTGTATCTGTAACTAGTTTTGTATGATTAAGTGATTATAACTACAGTACTGTAATATTTCGTCATAATACCGGTTGCCCAAAAGTCGGTTAAATTTTAATCGTGATTAATTCCACTAGAATCAATCAGAGAAGCCGTCTTTTCAAAAAAGCCTTCTCTGATTGGTTCTAGTGAAATTGATCACACTGTTAAAATGTAACTGGCTTTCATGCAACCGGGCTTTACTCTTTCAATTACAGGCATTACAAATAGAGAAACATGTTGAAGATCTACTAATAAGAGCAGTTTTGAAAGATCAATACTTATTGAAAACAAAGGTTAGTATATAATTGGACGATTTGAAAATGTTAATGATAGCCTACCATTTTCCGAATCGCACTACCGCATCCCCTAAACATTGAAAATTGAAACAGAATATTCTTTCTCAATTAAGAAACGTTGGAATTCATAGACGATAAATAATTAGTTTTATCATTTCTAATTTTTAAATAAAGTAGGCCTACCGGTACTTTATTTAACGTATCACTTAGTATCATAAATATTAATGAAATGAATGGAAAAACTGTATAAATACCGTACTGTAGTAATTTCATGCAATGAATACTCCAGACGAAGACGTCTAAATGATAAATCCCAACAAATTTTTTTCTTATACACTTTCCATGTTATTTGATATATACTGAAAAAGAACGAAGGAGTCGGTAAATTTATTGTTGTCCAACGAACTTAATCTGTAAAAAGGGTCGAATATGTGTTCAAAATTTGAAGCTGATTGATGAAATCTTTCAAAAGTTATTGTCAAACATACACACAGGCGGACAACAACTTTGGCCTTGAGTCAAAAGTAACAACTTGCTAACGCTCGTTCAATCAAATCATTTGAATTGATTTGCATCAATACATAATAATGATTTGAAAACCAATAGTATAAAAACTATACAGGCTGAATGAATGTTCCCTACTATACTTGATTACCTCATAATAATAATTTATTCCTGTTTCATTCTTCCACAGCTTGAAGCATTCAAACTTGAGATACAAACAAGAAAATACACAATTACTCCTTACGGGCTATTTTCTTTAGACATGGATCTTTACACATCAGTAAGTAGTTTCGGAAATTAAGTTTCGATTCATAAAATCATGGATCGAACTAAAATACTTCTATAAACTATGCTAACAGTTTCTGAAAATAAAAATCTGGAGTGGCGCACTCACACAACTTTCCTTGCCGTTATGAAAATTGATCACCTGACGCTAGTGTTCTCGCGCATATCAAGTCTACTTATAAACAAAGATCCAAGCCAGCTGGTGACAGGACAATAACATTGGAGACATACGTGGTCTGCTATCTCTTCATAGTGAATCATTTAATAGAATCAACAGTTTGCAATAATTGGTTAATCACATTTTCTCAAATTTCGAGCTTATTTTTAATTTTAGGTGAAAATGTTACTGGACATTAATTGTAGAGATTCTCATGCTTAATCTTTTCCACTCGACATTTTTTGTTTAAATTGTATCTGAAGCCTGATAATTGAGAATCTAAAATCAAACTTTGCATAGATGGTGCGGAGCTCCTGAAATGTTTACAGATATGGGACTTGTGGCAGTTGATAGAGCTTATCGATGACTATTCTAGGTATAACTTTAATCAAAATCGTTGGAGCCGTTTCCGAGAAAATCACGAAAAACCCTGTTTCTGACAACATTTTCGTCATTTCAGCTGCCATCTTGAATTGCATTTGATCGGAATTGTTCGTGTCGGATCCTTATAGTGAAAGGACCTTAAGTTCCAAATTTCAAGTCATTCCGTTAATTGGGAGATGAGATATCGTGTACACAGACGCACATACACTCATACACACACACACACACCACACACACACACACACCACACACCACACACACACCACACACACACACCACACACCACACACACCACACACACACACACACACACACACACAACACACACACACACACACACACACACACACACACAGACCAATACCCAAAAACCACTTTTTTGGACTCAGGGGACCTTGGAACGTATAGAAATTTAGAAATTGGGGTACCTTAATTTTTTTCGGAAAGCAATACTTTCCTTACCGTACCTATATGGTAATAGGGCAAGGAAAGTAAAAATATACGGTAGCGATTGAAGATAGTAAGATATATCCTTCCAATCTAATATAGGCTACCGTATTCATCTCATGATATGAGATAATATTATATTATATTTTAGTCTTATATTCAACAAAATACTTTAGAAAGGTGCCTAAAGGTAAATAAATCTCGTATGATGCAATTTTTATCTTATCAACTATCACAAAATATTACTGTGTATTATAGCCATGCATATCAGAATTAGTTTTGAATGAGTCTAAGTTATTAGCAATAAAAAGAACAACTCTGTAGATGTAAATACATGGTAAAGTTAGAATTTTTAAATCTATGAAGGCATCTCTACAGTGGTGATTGTAATCAAGCTTAGCCAAATACCGTACTGCACGCTTCTGCAAAATGAAAATTTTTTGAGTGTTTCCAATAGATGTACTTCCCCAAAGCTCAATACAATAGACAAGATGAGTGTAAATCAGAGAAAAGTATACAGATTTTGCTACGTTTAATGGTACATACTTTACAATATATCTTAAGACAAAGAGTCCCTTACTAATTTTAGATTATACATAGATCGATAAAAAGAATCATTTCAAAAGAATCTGGTTAGGCTGTACACTCATCTATAAAGTTGCTATCATGTAATACTATTCCATATTATATTTAATACACAGTAAAATTTACTTTTTAGTGAGGGCTATAGCTACTCTTATTGATATGGAAATTAAAAATCAAATTATGCCTACCCCTTTTTGAAAACATTTATTCACTTTCAAATGGCATCAATATATCAGAAGATTTAGTGAATAAGAGTTTTTAAAAATGGGTTGGATTTTTAATTTCCAGATATACCACGGTAAAATTAATATATTATTAGCTACTATGTCAGATGTGTAAAGTCTACAGATATATAAATAAACGGAAAAACAATTTTCAGTAATTTTGATTCAAAAGGTCTTATCCTGTCATTATAGATAATTTTCCAGCATGGAATCGATCCCATTTCAATCTTCCTAAAACGATGATTATCAATAATAAATTTGAGTCATATTACTGAGTGATGGTTTTCTTGACCGTTCCTAAAATATAAGATATTAGGACGTCTACTTCTTCTGTTTCACAAAGAAAGCTGATTTAGGTTTAAAATAAAGGAATAAGATAAAATGTCTAAAAGTTCTAATGTTGTTATTGGTAGAAACCTTCTCACTTTGTTTGCAATTTCGAAAATATCCGGAATTTTGTTGATGAAATTTGAAACTGACACTACAATTGGCAACCGGGAAGGAAATCTCTTTCAAAAAAGTGAGTAAGCCATCAAAACTCTAATCATTTCAAAAATATATATTCTTGATTATAAAATCATAATTAATAATGAAACCATAGGTAATCAAAGTGTGGTTCATTTAATTTGAAAGTTAATTATAAGTTGTCTAGGACTTGGAAAAAGTCCTCTGGATGATGCTGCCATGAGATTTTACCTTAATGATCTGTAATCCATGAACTTGGCGGGATTCGAACCCAAAACTGTTCCGGCATTATTGTTTATCAAAGGTTGATAGCGCCTTATTTAGCCCTGCTACTGCTTCGGTGCTTCAAGCTTTTACTGAAGAATAATGATAAAAATCTGGTGTGGCGCACTCACACAACTTTCCTTGCCGCTATGAAAATTGACGCTAGAGTTCACGCGCATCTCAAGTCTACTATTCAAAGATCTGAGTCAGCTGGTGACTGGACAATAACGCTGCGGAGACACACGAAGTCTGCTATCTCTTCATTGTGAATGATTTAATAGAATCAACAGTGGCCAACAGTTTGCAATAATTGATGAATAATCACATTTTCTCGAATTTCGAGATGATTATCAATTTTAGGTGAAAATGTTACTGATCATTAATTTTAGAGATTTTCATGCTCAATCTCTTCCACTTGAATTTTTTTGTTTAAATTGTACTTGTTTTCAATTTTAGGTGAAAATGTACTGATCATTAAATTTAGAGATTTTCATGCTCAATCTCTTCCACTTGAATTTTTTTGTTTAAATTGTATCTGAAGCCTGATAATTGGGAATCTAAAATCAAACTTTGCATTGATGGTGCGGAGCTCCTGAAATTTTTACAGATATGGGACTTTGTGTCAGTTGATATAGCTTATCACTGACAATTTTAGGTATAAATTTGATCAAAATCGTTGGAGCCGTTTTCGAGAGAATCGCGAAATTTTTGACAAAATTTTTGCCATTTTAGCCGTCATCTTGAATTGCATTAGATCGAAATTGTTCGTGTCGAATCCTTATATTGTAAGGACCGCAAGTTTCAAATTTCAAGTCATTCCGTTGTTATGTAGCCGATTATTTGACATGTATTTTCAATCCGAGAGCATCCATTGTTAAAAAAATTACAAGTGTCGAAGATGGTGAAAATTCATGACAAGTAAAATTGCACTGAAAAATGTATGCCTCTTGGCAGTCGGTTACGAGGACGGGACCTGGAACTATCTAAAGCAGATAATCGTGCCCGGCTCTACCACTCTGTTCCGAGACTTCCGAGACACCATTTTCCGGGTTCAGTGAGTTGCTAATATTATCAATTTCATTACTATATATTTTTCATTGAAGGCAAATTCTGTAATTAATTTATTGTTTGTTTAAAAAGTTTTCTTAATATTATTTTATTCAAGTTTCCAATTTCATTTTGAGTTACAATTTGATTGAATCGATTACTTAGTTCTCCAAAATATAATCTGTCTTGTTTATTCTTTTAAAATATAGTTCCTTTCTCATGAGTTATAGAGTTAGATCAATTTAACCTCTGGCAAGCCAAGCGATTCCCCCATTACAAGTATTGTTACCATAATGTCTAGGATTGTTCTCACAACCCTATAATACCAGCACGATAACATACATAATATAACCCCAATTAAAAATTTCTATACGTTTCAAGTTCCCCTGAGTCCAAAAAAGTGGTTTTTGGGTATTGGTCTATATGTGTGTGTGTGTGTGTGTGTGTGTGTGTGTGTGTGTGTGTGTGTGTGTGTGTACACGATAACTCATCTCCCAATTAACGGAATGACTTGAAACTTGGAACTTAAGGTCCTTACACTATAAGGATCCGACAATTTCGATCAAATGCGATTCAAGATGGCGGCTGAAATGGCGAAAATTATGTCAAAAACAGGATTTTTCGCGATTTTCTCGAAAACGGCTCCAACGATTTTGATCAAATTTATACTCAGAATAGTCATTGATAAGCTCTATCAACTCTCACAAGTGCCATATCTGTGAAAATTTCAGGAGCTCCACCTAATCTATGCAAAGTTTGGTTCTAGATTCCCAATTATCAGGTTTCAGGTACAATTTAAACAATTAATTTCAAGTGGAAAAGATTGAGTATGAAAATCTCTACAATTAATGATTTGTATCATTTTCACCTAAAATTGAAAATAAGCTCAAAATTCGAGAAAGTTGATTATTGAATTGGAAACTGTTGGCAACTGTTGATTCTATTAAATCATTCATTATGAAGAGATAAAAGACCTCGTGTGTCTCCAGCTTTATTGTCCTGTCACCAGCTGGCTCAGATCTTTGAATAGTAGACTTGAGATGCGCGTATGAACACTAGCATCAGGAGATTAATTTTCATAACGGCAAGGAAAGTTGTGTGAGTGCGCCACACCAGATTTTATCAATTAAATACGTATTTTTATTACCTTGTAAGTGCTGTGGGATTCAAGTTTGTCAGTTGATATATATGAGTAGCCAATAGATTTCAATTCCCATTGATAATTCTGATGTTTCTGTTGCAGAAAAATGCTACGTTGGAGTAATATCCAATTTACTCCTAACATCATTCCACATCTACATAGTACTCAGAGGCATCCATACTGCACTTTTCAAAAGTCTCGAACCCTTCACTGTAGCACATTTTATGTTCATTTGCATGTTCCTAACGTATGTTCTTCTCATGATAAATGTACACTTTTCCAACGAATCAACTATTGCCTGCTTGAACGAAGCTTACAAGCTTCTGAAAGTCTGTAAAGTTGCAGACCCAATTTCCACAAAATTTTTTCTGTTAATTGCGTTGCCTTTTCTGGTTCACACTGTGGAACCATTATTCATTCTGCTTCCGCATATTTTTCACTTCATTGTCAGTTATATTGGAATAATGTTACTGGATTTCATAACTATCCCCACAGTCTTGATAATTGTATTTGCTATGCGTGTAGCGGAGGCTACCTGTGATAAAATCATAGCCGATTTAAAAGCGTTGAGCTGTATGTCACCCAATTCTTGTTACTTTAAACTACGGAGAGTTTTAGTTTTGTATATAAGAGTTGCAGATTTTATTGACAGTATTCCGCCAACTTTCGCCTTCAAAATACTTGTTTTGGTTGGTAATTACTTTTTGGGCAGTTACTTCACTATGATTCACACGATACTTGGCGATGATCGATCATTTACTTTTGCAAAACTGATGGAGGATGGCTGGCCTATCATAGCCATTCAACTGAGGATGATTGTATTCTGTTCAGTGGCTAGTCAAATGCAACAAAAGGTGAGAAAATTTACCTACCTAACTAAAGAAACGAGATTAGGCTGTCACAATATGGCGCAAAGCGCATCTTCCTATGTAAATCCATGATTAATTGTGGTAGAAAGGGCATTACTGTCCAAACTTCGCCACGTCTACAAATAGAAAAGGTATTCTATATTCTATTCTTAATTCATTAGTAAAACTACAATGCGAATTTTACTAAAAGAAATTATTGCTTTCAACATATGATTCCATATAGTTTTATAAACGAGGCCCAGTTTCACAAGCCAGTTAAATTTTAGGCATGATTTATAATATACCATGAGAAACAATCAGAGAGGGAATTTTTGAAAAGATTATAGGCTTCTCTGATTGGTCTTAGTGGCATTTAATCTTGACTATAATAATAATATCGTGTGACCTGGCTGGCTCAGGTCTGGTGTCAGAGTTTTCAGATCGCAACTGATCAATTTCAGGGCCTCTGACATGACCTAACGACTGATTTTTTTTAGGCAGCCGGGACCGACGCCTTAACGTGTCCATCCGAAACACGGGAGTGGCCCGAGAAAAATATCTTGCCCGGGCTGGGATTCGAACACAGGCCTTTGGATTACAAAGCCAGCATCTAATCCACTCGACTACCGCCACTCCTAATCTTGACTAAAATTTAATAGTTTTTTGTGCAACCGGAACTAAGAAAGCAACATTCAATAAAACAAATCACGAAAATTACCAAAGCAAATAGCTCTAGCATTTTCCAACACCACACCATTTCCAAATTGTTTGCAAACTATGTAGAAATATAAAGACCCACCAGAATATTAATGAGAATGTATGAAATTCAAATATTCTTTATTCCATAGATTAAATACAAAGGCTACATTGTGATACAGACAATGTTTTACTGGAATACCCCTACAAGACTGTTCGTCTGAGTGTAGGGGTGGGTAGCCAATAATCTATTCATAATGTCTATAAATACTATAGTGTGGTCTACGTTATAATGGCAGTGGATAAAGATAGAAGAATAGGGATGCCAATTCTCTGCATTAATTAATTATATTTCTACACCGTCAAAAACATAATCGTCATCGTTGTGGACCTAGAAAAGGATGGTACCACCGGCTTTGTCGAATGATAGACAAGGATAGCAAAACCGAAGTTGATCAAATACTGTCATTATAACGTGGACCGCACTATAGAATGTCCGACTTTGTTAACAAGTCATCATGGAACGGAACAAATCTTGAAAATATTTATTTTTTTGAATGATTGATTATTCAATAAAAACTCAGTCAAAATATGATCAGTCTTAAATATTCAGTAAAAATGCTCAAATGTCTTGGTTAAAACCAGTTAAACCTTTTTTTTATTCTTTCAACTGGATATCAAGGCTTGAGGTTGCAAACAGACTGTGGGGTGGAGCGGTGAAGATAGCTTCAAGCTTGACAGTGTTGAATGTAATGCATGTATTCAAATGGTGGTGCACATAGTAATCCACTATCCACCACTCCATATAATTACATGCATTACATGCAACACTCCAAGCTTGAAGCTTCCTTCACCGCTCTACTATTTTTGCACCCAAAATTATTCACTTCAATATGTCTTGTTGAAATGATTTTTAAATGCTTTACAGGCTTCAAAGATCGAAAAACATGTTGATGATCTACTTATAAAAGCTGTGATAAAAGATCAGTACTTGCTGAAAACGAAGGTAGATAGGCAACAGTAATTTGATTTTTTATAAATTAAAAAAAATAGTTATTTGTGCAACTAGTGTGCAAAGTGACAGTTTGCTGCACCGAAATAAACGTTTACGGAATGGTTTCTTGAGTGCAGCAGAGGAACTTTGTGCACGTATTTCACATTAAGTTTTTCCTACAGTTACCATTGAATATGAAAAGTGGGTAATTATGGGTAAAATTGCCTGAAATCCATCAAATGTAAATCTGTGTAATTTTATTATTAATAAATAAAATAGAATGTAGTATACGTTTGTTTGAATGGCGGCTGTGTGGTGTGTAATGTGGCTGTCATCCACTGTTGCAGTCCACCCCATTAAGATTCTTATAACGTGCACCATCAGTCACAGTTACCAACTTCATTTTGATTTTGCTGTACTGGTGCTCCATATAACCTAACTAACTATTTTGCGTTGTCATGTTGCAAATCTGGAGTGCAGGAAAAATTTTTCCCGCACTAGAGCGGAAAAGTGATTCTTTGCGGTCTGTAATCAGTGCAGCAATGGCCACTTTTCAACGTAACTGTAGGAAAAAAATTGTTAACTGCTTTCTAACAATTTGCATACTTCTACTAATTCGCATACTAATGTAATTATAGACTAGAAATAAAAGTCTTTCTAGCATTTAGCATTTTTTATAAATTCTACCGCATTATAATTGGTTTATCATTCTTTTATGATAATTTAATGTAAAATTGTAATTTAATAATACAAGCAAGTATAAGAAACATAGGTATAAGCATGTATAAGCAAGGAAAATAAAGAATTATTGGAAAATCTTTCAAGTAATTTATACTAAGATTAGGTCTTTCAAGAGTAAAAATAAAGAGGCTCACGTTTATAAATTATGCAAGATCACAATAAACTGAATTAACATATAATGAATGATAGCTGTTGGTTCAAACGAATTTTAGTTGAATTTCCAACAACTATCAATATAAATGTTTAAAAAATAATGTTTAAATTGTTTTTCAGCTAGCAGCTTTCAAGATTGAAATACAGACTCGTAAATACAAAATCTCCCCTTATGGCTTCTTTTCACTGAACATGGACTTCTACACTTCGGTAAATATCAAGAAAATAAATTATATAAATAATCAATCAATCCAGCCCTATGACCTTCATCTAAAACAATAGATTTTCAATTGTTTTATAAGACATTGTGGTTTGGTTTATATTAGAATAAATACATGAAGTGGTGGACATTTAGATGTAAAATCGTTTTCTATAATTTCTACTAAAGAATTCACATTTATTTTGATAAAGTTTGTAATTTTTTGGCAGTACCTACACTGAAAATTTGAATATCATGTTAAGTTTTCCAAGAAGAGTCGTAGAATATTTTCTAATTATTATAGTTAACTGGAGAGTATTTGTCTTGAGTGCAAATAAGTGTTGAGAAATTGTACTCTTGTAAAAAAATCCTCAACGCAAGAACTATAGAATTTAATAGGCCAGCTATCATGTTAAGTTTTCCAAGAAAGGTCGTAGAATATTTTCTGATTATTGTAGTCAACTGGAGAGTATTTGTCTTGAATGTAAATAAGTTATGAAAAATTGTACTCTTGTAAACAATCCTTTAACGCAAGAACTATAATAGGCCAGCTATAGGTCGGTTTTGAAGCAGTTCAGTTTAAAAATGAAATAGATAGAATTTATATTATTTATTATATTCATTCTCATCTAAACTCTTTGTTTTGTTTCAACAGATTCTGACAGTATTGGCTTCAAACTGTGCAATGATCCTACAATTATTCTCCTCTGAAATTCATAAAACTTGATAATAGATAATGAAGTTTGTTTGAGAGATATAGTAGTAATCTTAAGAAATGGGGAAAGAAGCCTATTTGTTGAAGAGTCCAACTATACTGTACTAACTTTTTTTATTTACTTTGTCGTCTATTATCTACTCTTAAAATAATTGTAATAAATCTTTTATGTACCGTAGTTCAAGACTATGATGAGTGATTCAGTCGCTTATTATTATAAGCTTCCTTATTTTGTAAAAACTAGGTTTACAAGCATCCTTATTCAACCAAAAAACAAATGTCAACGTTGAAAAGACGATATTGTGTTACCTAGGGAGAAATAACTAATCTTCAAATACTTATAACTCAAAAATAGGAGTGAATTTTGCCAATGTGATGACATATTATTGTTCCTCTCATCAAGTACTATCATTCAAGAGAGTTTGAGCGATTTTAATTAATGACCATTTTTGCAAAAATCCATGATGTTTTCATGAATTTCATGAAAAATGATAATCTCCCAGATTTGGTTGATATTCGGGCTATGTTTAGAGGTTGACCTAACAAGTGTTGTGCTCTAATATGAGACGTTTCGCTACAATACAGGATGAGTTATTCACTGAAACATAAAATCTTACCCCCACTCTCAGATTAGAGAAATCACTCATCTTCAAATGCTTATAACTGAAGAATAGGAGTGAATTTTGCCAATGTGATGACATATTATTGTTCCTCTCATCAATTACTATCATTCAAGAGAGTTTGAGCGATTTTAATTTTTGACCATTTTTGCAAAAATCCATGATGATTCATGGATTTCATGGAAAATGCCAATCTCCCAGATTTGGTTGATGATACTACTTATTAATGAGTGGAAATGTCATCTAATACAGAGGGAAAAATTACATTCATACACGATATTAACTTGCAGTCTTCTTGACAGAGGACAAACCATGCAGAAACTTCATGAATTATTTAAATAATGAAAGAAAGAAATATAATTACATCTGATTCAAAAGGTGGAACTAATAATAATATCAGATCATTCGTAATTGAATAATAAAATGCATGAAAAATGATTGGAAATTACGTTATAAAATAAAATAATTTGAAAAATACGGCAAACTACTATATTTACTTCATGGAAGATGACTAGAAGATGGAATCAGTTTCAAGGCGTCTCCACATGTAACGATGAATTGGAAGGAAAAGCTATCTCCAAGAAAATCTCGACATGTGAATCAAGAAATCTGTGGAAAGTTTTCCCTCCCTTGAGATGTTTCTTGAGACCGGGCTCCTTCAGATAAACCGTATTGTGTAAAGACGCTTTCAGAGTATCAATATCTGACGCTATAAAATTAAATAAAAATGATAAAAATATTTCATCATAACAGTGAACATGATCCCTTACAATGAGGGGCAAGCCACATAAAGCGTTTTTCAGGCGAGTTGGCAGGGCAGGACGCTCTCCGATTGGCTGATTGGGTTGGCATTCGGGAATCAGCTGATAATCAGCCAATCGGAGAGCGTTCTGCCCTGCCAACTCGTCTGAAAACCTCTTTATGTGGCTTGGCCCTAAGTTTATCATAAAAAATTAATTGATGATAAAAATTTCAAGAATCAACTTAAATTCATTGCGATGATGATTTTCCGATATTCTATTATATCAAAGAGTTAATAAATAATGTATTTATAAAACATAGTGGGTTTTTTTATCTCAATTGGGTTTTTACTTGTATTTATTTATTATTATTATACAAAGGCGACTTTCTAGAAGTATTTTAAGCCTAGGTGATGATGATGGGATGAATGATAAATAAAAAACAACTAACTTGACCAACTAACATCAAATCGAAAACTTTGAAGTTGTCACAACAGTTGTGAGTAGTTACTACTCAGTTATTTAGTATTTATTCAGCAACTATTAAGTTAGTTAGCGAAGGACTAGTTTCAGTTGGTTTACCATCACCAATCTTGAGTAAACTGTTGAGGGTTATCACTATTTTATTAAAAAAGTAAAAAAATTGTATCTATAACCTGTTTATAAACTCCGTTGGCTCTCTGTGTTCATTTACTACAGTTAACAAGATTTAATGGTGTCATAACCGAGACTAGTCTCTCAAGAAATTTTTTCAATAAATACAGTAAAATCTCAATTATCTGACCTTTTATTTCTGTGTTTTCCGACACTCTCAACTATAAACGAAAGACGATCACCAACTTTCGACCCAGGTTCAAATATGTAGAGCGATTACTAATTTAATTTGGTCAAATGAGTTGTATTTTACAAGTTTTCAATGTTAAATTTTTTTCAGTTTTCAAACCTGGTTTATCACTTTTGTATTATCCGATTATCAAGATTTTTAGATGGTTTAGGTAGGATAATCAAAATTACTATATAATATAAATTAAGTGGAAGTAATAAACTTTAAGTCTATTCATTCAATATGGAACCACATATATCCACCACAATATCAACCCAACAGCTACACAGAAAAATATCAACAGCTTTATAAAAATTTTACACCAAAATAACATCGACTATTGTAAATTCTTCACAATGGAAATTGTAAAGGTCTCTTCACACCTGTCGTAGCTAGAAATACGCCTTCGGAAGAAGTAGTCGTCCTATCTCCTGTTATTAAATCTACGCTACGCTGGTGTGGAATGGACAAACTGATCAACATTGGGAGATAGTACGGCTACGTCTTCCGAAGCTACGCTACGCTAGGTGTGAAGAGACCTAAAATCCTTTACAATAGAAATTTTACACCTTACACTAAACATTGTAAATTCTTTAGAATTTAATTTGTAAATTCTTTACAATAAAAGCTTTACTCCAAACTTACATTGCAAATTCTTCTACACCAAGTAAACATCTTACATTAACCATTGTAAATTCTTCAGAATTGAATTTGTAAATTCTTCACAATAAAAGCTTTACTCCAAACTTACATAGCAAATTCTTCACTTTAAATGTTTCACAATATAAATTTTACACCAAAATAGCATCAACTATTATACATTTTTTAATGATAAAAACTTTAGAGTGGAACCATAAAGAGAGCGATTTGCCATCTGCGATCCTGAATGTTTAGATGTTTATATGTTTGTATTGCACCGGATCTCGAAAACGGCTCTAACGATTCTCACGAAATTCAGAACATAGTAGTTTTATAATATAAGGGTTCGATTGCACTAGGTCTCATCCCTAAGAAAACTCGCTGAAAGACATTAAAAGGAAAATTATTATTCATCCTTGGGAAAACAACTGATAATAATATTATTTCGACGTCAGTTGGTGATGGAAATGAGTGAGCGCGAGCTCATGCGTGTGGGACTGTGTCAAAATTATGACTCAGCTGTTGAACTTTTGTACTCATTCAATGAGGTACTTAGTGACGGTTGCAAACAAGCCGGGTTATTTTCAATCCTGATTAATTCCAGTACATCCATCTTTTTGAAATGGTCTTCTCTGATTTGGTTCACGTGAAGTTAATCAGGATTAAAATTTAACCCGCTTTTGTGCAACTGGGCCTTTGTGAGGGGAAATTTTTGCATTCCTCTTGGAATTAATCTCAATTTACTGTGATTCGATAGAACATTTCTGTATGAATGTTATTATAATTTCTTCTTTCGTAATACATTTTTTATGCTGTTGTACTCCAGAGCGAAGCTCGGTCCCCGATATTCTAGATATAAACATAGGAACCCATGTGATATCTAGATCGCATAATCTTATAATTATATAGTAGATATAGAAACCACCTACAGGATCGCACATGGCAGATAGCTCTCTAAGCTGCCGCACCCTTACACCAATCGAACATCGACTATTGTAAACTCATCACAACAGAAGTTGTATGTTCACAATATAGACTTTACACCAAACGTACATCAACCATTGTATATTTTTTACAATAGAAATTGTAGACCTTCGGAATATAAACTTAACACATAATAGCATTGATTATTGCAAACTGTTCACAACAAAAGTTGAAGACGTTTATAATATAAACTTTACACCAAACGTAAATCAAGCATGGAATACTCTTTACAATTAATAGACATAGTAGATCTTTAGAATAGTAGCTTTACATCATACTAATATCGACTATTGTAAACTATTCACAACAAAAGTTGTAGATATTCACAATATAGATTTTTACACTAAACATACAACTATTGTATACTCTTTACAATAAAAAATGGAGATCTGTAGAATGAAAACTTTACATCAAACTAACATCGACTATTGTAAACTCTTTACAACAAAAGTTGTAGATCTTTACAATATAGACTTTACACCAAACGTACATCAACCATGGAACACGATAAAAATTATCAAGTACCCTTTATTTCATTGCAACACAAAAATACTAGTTTCAACTCTTCAAGAGATATTTTCAAGTGTTGTAATGAAAAAAGGGGTAATTGATATTTTTTTATCGTGCTTTAATAATCAGAAGCCCTGAAAAAAGAGAATATCAAACATGGAACATGTCATTTACAATAGAAATTGTAGATCTTTAGAATATAATCTTTACACCAAACTAACATCGCCTTCCTGTTTAATAAAATTATTATTCAGCCTCACTCCACCCGCATTTCTAGCACGTTTAACATGACTGATGACATGACTACAATACTCGTTCACATCGTCAAACTGCTTTTGATCACAAATCAAACATTTTGTTCCATCCTCCCAATGAACACTTTTCACATGCTGCACGAGGGCAGTGTTGTCATAGTGGAGTGTTTTAGGTAGGGTGCACAGTGGACAAGGTATGGCGGTGTACTCTCTGTGGCACACGATCACGTGACGTCTAAGATTGGCGAAGTAGGAGAAGGACGAAGGGCACAGTTTGCAGGTGAAGGAACGTGTGAGACAGGACGAGTGAGTGATTTGATGCGCTCGAAGCGCCGCGCGTTGGTTGAACGCACGCGGACATTGCTCGCACTGGAACGGACGTTCGCCGGTGTGGATACGTTCATGTTTGTGACGTGTTCCCGAATCGCCGAACGCTTTCTCGCACCATCGACACGCGTACGGTCTCTCCCCTGTGTGACTCCTCCTATGTATCAGATACCCATTCTTCGACCGGAAATTCCGCTTACACTCCTCACATGTAAACAAGCCTCCACTCTCTATGATCCCCGCCCATCTATTGTTCACACTACTCAACGAGCATCTATGTTTCCGGAAGTCTCGGCTTGATGGGTATGATCTGTTGCAAGTTTTACAGTAGAATCTGATTTCGTTCAGACATTGGTTTTTCTTTTTCGGTGATCTTTTACTCCGAACTGAGTCCCATTTCAGGTATTTTGCAGCGGAGGCTGCCACGTTACACAGTGCCTCCAAACTACTGAAACCGGAATCATTCTCAATGTAATTTGTATCTTGAAGAACTGTTTCACTAAGACCCTTAATTGCTTCCTCTAGTCCAATTGAAGCTACTCCCTGTCCAATTCCTAGTCCATTTAAAGGATCTTCCTTTACTTGTTGAATTCCTAGTCCATCTGAAAATACTCCTTGTCCAATTCCTAGTACATTTGAAGGTTCTTCCGTTACTCCCTGTTTCTCCCAAGATTCATTCGAAGCTCCTTTATTTACTTCATGAATTCCTAGTCCGTTTAAAGCTTCTCGCATAGAAATCTGACTCTTTCTTAATCTATTTGAAGCTTCTTCCTTTATTTGTTGAATTCCTAGTCCATTTGAAGCTTCTCTTATGAAAACCTGACCCTCCCTTAGTCTATTTGAAGCTTCTTCCTTTATTTTTTGAATTCCTAGTCCATTTGAAGCTTCTCTTATGAAAACCTGACCCTCCCTTAGTCTATTTGAAGCTTCTATTTCTCCCAGTCCAACCCCTAGTTTATTTGAGGCTTCTCCCATTACTCCCTGTATAGTTCCTTGTTGATTTGAAGCTAATCCTATTCCTCCCTGTCTATTCACTAGCCTATTTGAAGCTTCTCCAATTCCTCCTTGTCTAATCCCTAGTCTATTTGAAGCTTCTCCAATTCCTCCCTGTCTAATCCCTAGTCTATTTGAAGCTTCTCCAATTCCTCCCTGTCCATACCTCAATCCATTTGAACCTCCTTCTACCTGCATACTACCTTCCACAACCTTATCTTTACTAATCAAGTAATTATAATCCTCTTTCAAAACCCTACATTCCTTCTTATCCTCTTTAATTCCTACATCACAAATAGATTGTTCGGACTTCTCATAACTTTGTGCCTTATTAGATGTATAAGTTCTCATATGATCTCTTTTCAATTTCTTCACCTCTTTCTTCCTACTATTTTTATCTGTCTTTTGTCTCACACTTTTTGTAACTACCGTACTATTGATATCCTGTTTTCTCACACTGTTTTGTATTGTACTATTGTTCGCCCCATTTTTAACTATGTTAAGTAAAGAATTATCACCTGTGATAAGATTTTTATCAAAAGGTTTCCATTTCACTACACCTGGTATTATTTTTGATTGCTCTATACAATAATTGACATCATTTTCACATTTTTTATCCAACGATTTCTCTAGTACTGGTACTAATCTTACTAACACTATGGAATATTTGGCATCATTACTTGGATTAATGTAGTTCGTTTCTGATAAAATCGGTGTATTATTGTCACATTCACCTGTCTTGTAAACTATAGAGTGATTAGCATTTTCATCATGATTAATTATTGTCGTTTTTTTGTAGATAACATCTGTCGATTTTGCTGTATTTTGTTCACAATCAATCATTTTATTCCGATTATCCTCTACAGTCATCGTTGTACTAGAAATTTCAATTGAAGACACTTCAGACAAATTTGAATTATCACAATTAATTGACACATTGTACTCATTCTTCTTGAAGTCTCTGCTATGTCTGTTTACCTCTCCATTACCAAATGCATTGTAGACATTATTTTCAAAGTCATCAAATATATCTTTTGGATTATTCATGAGAGTGCCCGTGGAACTATCGGAGTTATTTTCCAACTTGATTGTATTCTCCCCCAAATATATCACTTCTTCCGTTACTTCTTTTCTACATTCATTGGAAAAACTCAAATTATCTTCATTATGCATCATATCCTCATTTTTATCTTCCTTTCTCATGCACTCATTTACTCCTTCCAACTCCAAATCTCGCATTACATCTCCTGGCACTTCTACCTTAAAATCTTGAAAACAATCTACATTTTCTTTATTATCAGTTTCAACCACAACTTCATCTTTTATTCTTGTAGTACAATGATTTACTTCTTCAAAGTTCATAACTTCCACTACATCTCCTGGCACTTCCATCTTGAAATCTTGGAAGATATCTTCATTTTCTTTAGTGTCAGTTACAATCACAACTTCATCTTTAATTCTCGTAGTACAATCATTTACTTCTTCGAAGTTCATAACTTCCATTACATCTATTGGCACTTCACTTTTACAATCTTGAAAAGAATCAACAATTTCTTCATGGTCAGTTTCAAATACAACTTCGTCTTTTACTCTCGTATCACAAACATATTCTTCTTCAAAGTTCAAACCTTCCCTCACATCTCCTGGCACTTCACTTATACATTCTTCAAAACAATCCGCATTATATCCATTATAAATTTCAACCACATATTCATCTGTTTTTCCGATACATCTACTTTCTTCCTCCAAGTCCACATCTCCCATATCTCTTGGCACTTCTATCTTTATATTTTCATGAAACTTCTCGTCATTTTCACAATTAACCCTAACTTCATCATGCTTTTTTAAGCATCCATTTTCTACCTTCAGATCACAATCGTTCATCACGACTCTTGAGTTCTCAAGTTCACAATTTTCGAGAAAATTCACATCATGTTCACAATGAATCCCATCTTTTCTGATGTCACATTCACCCTCTCGCTCCAAGTTATCCCCCACTTTATCCTCAACCTTCAAACCACACACATCTTCCTCAGGTTTTCCAAAAACATCATCAACTTTATTCCCCACCGCCACCTTGATATGTTTATCGAAATGAGCAATCGTCTCCTGTTTACTGTGCAATACCAACTGACACAAATTACAAAACCTCACATTTCCCCTCATAACATGCACTCTGATATGCTTCCTTAGGGTGATTCTCATATTGAAACTCATTGGACAGACGGGACATTTAAGGGTGGGTGGTTGGCTATGGATTGACATGTGTTCTAGAAGGGAATCGTGGTTGGGGAAGGATTTTTCACAATGTTTACAAAGATAACGGTGGAGTTTTTTGTGTTTTAAAAGTGAATCATTGTTGGGGAAGGTTGTTTTACAGTGTAAAGGACTGTTATCGAGTTTCATATGTTCTAGTGGTGAATCATTGTTTGGAAGGGTTGTTTTACTGTGTATACAAGAACTTTCATGGAGTTTCATGTGTTCTAGTAGTGAATCATTGTTGGGAGAGGTTGTTTTACTGTGTATACAAGAACGGTCATGGAGTTTTATGTGTTCTAGAAGTGAATCATTGTTGGGGATGTTAGCTTTACAGTGAATACGAGATTTGTTGTGGCTTTTCGTGTGTTCTAGAAAGATCTCGTTGTTGGGGAAGGTTTTTTGACACGGAACACAAGAGCGAGGCTGTTCTATTGAGTGTACTCTTCTATGTTGCTTCAAAGCACGCACAGTGTGGAATGCACTAGAACAATACTTACATTTGAAAGGCTTCACTCCGTTATGTAGCTTCTCATGGGCTTCTAAACTATGTCTCAACTGAAACGTTTTGGGACAAAATCCGCAGCCCCACTCTGACTGTGACTGACAGTGTGTCTTCTCATGACGTTGCAGAGAAGCCTTCTGGTTGAAGCCTTTGCCACACGTGTGACACGTGTAGGGTCGCACAGCCTGATGTATTACCATGTGTTTCATAAGCGTGTGGCTGGTAATGAAGCCTTTGCCACAAATGTGACACGTATAGGGACGTTCGCCAGTGTGTAGCCGTTGATGGATGAACCAGGATTTGCGCGAGGACAAATGTTTGTGACAAGTCTTGCATGTCCATTTCACTGGGATGTTCCCCTGGTGGGTGACTTTGCAGTGCCTGAAAATTATTTATAAGGTTTTGTTCAATATACAAGTGATAGATTTCATTCATTTATTGGGGTTACAGTACTTATTATGTAGTAGTCTATTTTCTATTGTTTTTGGTCTTGAATGCATTGTATGACAATTGTCTATAAATAGTATGACAAACAAATCAATGTGAAAAGTGTTTCAAATTAATAACCTATGACAATTTTCTATAATTATGGTATGATGAATATGAATAGAGTTCCAAATTGATAAACTAGTACCTTTTGTTTTCTGAATAAATGACATGTTTAGGCAATCATGCCATTCTCTAGTGTCAACTAAGTAATAGAATTGAATTTTCTTTGCATTTCCAATTCTACAATTTCTCGATCAATGCCCAGGCATACCTGGACATATCGCATCATGAACAGAAACACTAAATTGTAATCAATTGACTAGGATTGTCAAAATACTACAAAAACTTATGTAACGCCATGAGCAGGCAGCGTTGAGTATTCAACAATTACAACCTGATCAGTCACTCAGGTTTCCATTCAGAAATTCACTCAAGCTGTGAAAACCTCTTTCAATAACCCACTGAGTAATTGCATTGAGAAACAATAGCGTAAGTACATATCCCATGGTATAGGGTGTTCATGTCCCAACTTTTACTGTTATCTCAAGCCGATTTTTACTGTTATCTCAAGCCGATTATTGTCGTTTTTTTAGTGTTTTGACCGGGTAAGAGTGTATCAACGGCACACTACGAGAGACCACCAGCGTCATAAAGCTTCACAGGAAAGAACTGCGTGGACTATCAGCTTGAGATAACAGTGGAAGTTGCGACATAAACGCCCTATACCATGGGATATCTACTTACGCTATTGTTTCTCTATGGTAATTGCCACTAATATAATATTTTTGAAATTGTTGTACCGTGCAGTTTGGAGGGAAACATTCATTACTGTTCTTACAACTAACATAACTTATAACAAATAGTAAGACTCTTTGTAAGATATAACAAAATCAATACAACTTACTATCGATTTCAAATAGAACAAATTAAATGAGGTAGCCTACCTATATCTATAACAACAATATAGGCCTAGAGATAAAACAACTTGAAATATTATGTCATATTCAAATTATATTGCGAAATTATGTCGGGATTTTCTGTGAGCAGGAGGAAAAAATCTTTGAGAGGGCACTTCGTGAGAGGCTTGTGAGTTTGGCACTATACTCCCTGGATGAAGAGGCAATACATTGTTTTTGAGCTCTATGACTGATCTCCCATCTTAGTTTCGTTAAATTTTTACATTTTGAATCAATCTATCCAGCTGGTCATGGTTGGATGGACTACTGAATGCTGAATTATAGAATGATATAATATATAATATCATTATCAAGTGATCCTAATGGCTCAGATTTGATAGCACAGTTCTTTAGATAGCACATGAATAATATTTGCAGGGCCTCAGTCATTATTTAGACATTCAAGACATTGGTCGCTTTACTCCTCACTGATTTTTTGATGACATGTTTCCTCCAATTGGCTGATTACAACTAACAGCTGACTCTCAGCCAATGGGAGGACCGACTCGGTATCGTGACGGTGAGAAGTCGATGAGTTGTAAAAACGGCCATTCAGACATTTGAGCAAACCCAAAATGATAAAGATTTCAAATTGACCAGGAGAATATTTCTCCGTTGTGTTTGTGAAAATCAACATAGAACATGACTAAAAAAGATAAACTTACTTGACCATTTTTGTATGTGTGCTGAATACCTTCCAGCAATGAACGCATTTATGCGTTTTTAGTGGAATTTTTTTATAACCATCGGAGTCCAGTGTCTGTGATTTCTTTGATGTGAAATCTGGAAGTAATTTCAAGAAATCTCAATTTAATTTATATACTTTTTACTATACTTAGGCTACAGTACAACATAATTATAGTGGTTGCATTGAATTGGCCTTTATCAAATGTTGTAAAAAAAAAAAATTAAATTTGTTAAATTAATGTAGCCTAATGTAGTCTACTTGATCAATCAAGCTACCGCATTGCTTGTTAGTGTAGCCCAACTCAATCAATTGGTAGACTGTATCTTAATCAAACTTTATACAACAATGATAAATTCTCTGTTGAGATCTTGAATGAATGAATTTATTATTAGCTTAGAATATATTAGCTTATTAGATGCAGTATCAGAGTATGTTGAAGAGCATACATTTCAACATATACGACATGCTCATGGAGGAAATCACCTGCCGTGAAAAATAATGACGACTCCCCAGCCTTCAGACTGTCAGGAGGACAAATACAAGTAACAAGCTATAGTTTCAAATTAAAATACTAATCATTTCAGTCTTTCAAAGTTATGGAATGTTTTAATTTAGAATACCGTACTACTTCTGATTGCTTTCCAGACTAAACTTGTATGAAGCCCATATCACAATGGAGATAAACTTAATTATTGCGTTTGTGAGTTTGGAATCAGAAAGTCGATAACAATACTTATTCTAACAAAGTAAAATAAAACTCAAAGGCTAACCTCCTTTAAAAGCGTTTTTATCCATAATGACCTCTGCCGGTTCAACATCTTGGACAGCAATAACCTCTTCTTCTCGTACATCATTAAATAAGAAGTCGTCAATAAAAATACACTCGTCTTTGAAACCAAACGATAGTTCTTGCGCTATTTCCATATCAGTTGCCCTGCCGTTATGTTTATCTCTCCTCCATAACCGAAAACCAAACAAACAATACAATAACAACATAATTATCAACAGACACAATTCACAATGCCCTCTGAATCACTAGAATTGATATTCAGTATAAGACCGCTTTTTGAAGCATATTGTCTTGAAGTAAGAACTATAATAGAAAAATAAAACTTGCTTGAGTTCAATACAGACAATATTTAGTTGTTTGAAATCATACCACATGATTTATTGGAATTTCTATTACATAGAGTAGAATATTACTCTTGAACTAAATATTGTTAGCTTATATGAGTTGAATAAGGAATGTATATGGGGTTTTTTTTATCAATGAAGAACTATTTGTATGCTTTCGGAAACATAGCACAACGATCAAACTTCACACCAACAATGCACAGTGGCAGAGAACCAGAGATGCTGCGAGACTTCCCAGAAACACACAAAAACAACACAGTACACAGCATCGAACGACGTTCAATATAACCTCAATTATTTCATTTCATATTTCAAGCAGAGTTGTTACTACGGCAAAATTCTAGCCGGCATGCTCCCCCTGTTATCTCAGTAATTATTGAAGATATCGACTCAAATTTTTTTTTAAATAAAAGAGGAGGAAAAAATAAAGCGCGCTAGCCTATTTTTATACAATTTAGTTAGATTTTAATATTAGAAATAGCTGTTTCAAAACTAACCTTATTTTGAAGAATGGACGATTCTAAATATATTATTATCTCAACTATTTTTGAAGGTATCAACTCAATTTTTTTTGATGAAAGAAGAAGGAAAAATAGGTGTTGCTTCTATGAATTTTATTTTGAAAGACTTTTTAAAACATTAAAAAAAAAACAGTTTGAATTTCTGAAGTGAGACTCAACAATGAAGAATGATGTTATGTAAACAATGAAGAATGAACTGTGATTAATGAAGCCAATAGCACAGCTGACTCATATTTTATGGCCGAATTAAAGATTTCAAAATAAGCGATTGCTCGAATGAATGTTCGCATCAATTCAACTTCTTCGAAAGTGATTGAAGAGGTAACTACAGGCAAGCATGGACATTGGAATACAATATAATTGATTAATCGATGAATTAAATAGAAATTAGATATTATTCTGGGGAGTTTTTCATTAAATTAACATTAACTTTCTAAAGCTGACCCTGAAACAGAACAGAAATTGGTAATTTTTGGTTTATGTGACTAACAATAATTGTATCTCACAATAAATTGTATCTCAAACAATTTTTTAAGATATCAATCAATTTTTTTTAAATTGAAGAGGAAGAAAAAATAGGTGTCGGTAATATAAATTCTATCCTAAAATACTAATTTGAACATTAAAAAAACAATTAGGTTCTGGTCAATTTATGTCGGGTTCAAGTCATTTATATTTATAGTAATTAAGATGATTGAATAGAACAATTGAACATTGAGATAGGATTCAAGAGTGTTAAGATAAAGAGATTTTTCAATAGTGGAGACTCTTTGAGTATGGAAAGAACTATAATGTTAAGAACTAGGAGTTGAAAAAGTGGTGGACAATGTACAAACCTTTACTCTTAATCACATTTTCTTATGACAATGATACATTTTAATTGAATGAACTTGTTATATATATATTTGAACTACCGCCTAAACAGAGTAGTCAACATAAAATATTGCACAGAAATGAAGAAAACACTGATTCAATTTATTACCAACAACATTATTTTACATGAATATGATATGAATATTACAAACATTTGCATTATAATCTAAATTATTATCCATTGTACATTTCTACACTACAACATTCAAAAAGATCAGACAGGCATTGAATTTGAAACACAAAGACAGACACATTCATAAGGCGCTGTTCACCTGTTCTAGTATTTTCTATTCTGTATCATATTCGACTTAACAATAATATAAAGTGTTCAATAAAGATCATTGAAATAATTCTACTGAGAGTTCTTATTCTTTCAAAAATACACAACAGAACTCTTGAATCAAGTCAAATAATTACTAACCTGAACAAGTATGACCAAAGCTTACTGAGCCTGGGCCAAGAACAGATCTCTCCTAAACTAAACTTTTTCTAATCTGAGATTTTCCTAAAATTAGCTTCACCTAACTAGAGTTTTTCCCAACCTAAAGCTTTTCCTAACCTAAGCTTTAACTAACCAAAGCTTTTCCTAACATAAGCTTTACCTAACCTTAGCTTCTCCTAACCTTAGCTTCTTCTAACCTAAGCTTTCCCTAACACTTGACTTTTTCCTGACCTAAGCTTATCCTAACCTTTGCTTCTCCTAACCTAAGTTTTTCCCAACTCAAAGCTTTCCCTAACCTAAAGCTTTTCCTAACCTAAGCTTTCACTAACCAAAGCTTTCCCCAACCCTAGCTTTTCTTAACCTAAGCTTTACCTAACGTTAGCTTCTCCTAACCTAAGTTTTACCTAACCCAAGCTTTACCTAACCTTAACTTTTCCCAACCAAAGCTTTTCCAACCTAAGCTTTTCCTAACCTGAGCTTTTTCCCAACCTAAGCTTTTCCTAACCTTAGCTTCTCCTTACCTAAGTTTTCCTAACTCAAAGGATTTCCTCAAGTAAGCCTTCACTAACCAAAGCTTTCCCCAACCAAAGCTTTTCCCAACCTAAGCATTCACAAACCAAAGCATTTGCTAACTAAAGCTTTTCCTAACCTGAGCTTCCTCTAACCTAATCTTTTCCTAACCCAACCGTTTCCTAACCTAAGTTTCTCCTAACCCAAGCTTCTCCTAACCTAAGTTTCTCCTAACTCAAAGCTTTTCCTAACCTAAGCTTTCACTAACCAAAGCTTTCCCTAATCAAAGCTTTTCCAACCTAAAGCTTTTCCTAACCTAAGCTTTCACTAACCAAAGCTTTCCCTTACCCTAGCTTTTCCTAACCTAAGCTTTACCTAACGTTAGCTTCTCCTAACCTAAGTTTTACCTAACCCAAGCTTTACCTAACCTTAACTTTTCCCAACCAAAGCTTTTCCCAACCTAAGCTTTTCCTAACCTGAGCTTTTTCCCAACCTAAGCTTTTCCTAACCTTAGCTTCTCCTTACCTAAGTTTTCCTAACTCAAAGGATTTCCTCAAGTAAGCCTTCACTAACCAAAGCTTTCCCCAACCAAAGCTTTTCCCAACCTAAGCATTCACAAACCAAAGCATTTGCTAACTAAAGCTTTTCCTAACCTGAGCTTCCTCTAACCTAATCTTTTCCTAACCCAACCGTTTCCTAACCTAAGTTTCTCCTAACCCAAGCTTCTCCTAACCTAAGCTTCTCCTAACCTAAGCTTTTCTAACCTAAGCTTTCACTAACCAAAGCTTTCCCTAATCAAAGCTTTTCCAACCTAAAGCTTTTCCTAACCTGAGCTTTCACTAACCAAAGCTTCCCCTAACCAAAGCTTTTCCTAAACTAAGCTTACCTAACCTTAGATTCTCCTAACCTAAGCTTCTCCTAACCTGAGGTTTCCCCAATTTTAACTTTTCCCAACCAAAGCTTTTCCTAACCTATGCTTTTCTCAACCTAAGCTTTTCCTAACCTAAGTTTTCCTAACCTAACTAACCCAACCTAACCTAACCTAACCTAAGCTTTTCCTAACCTAACCTAACCTAACCTAACCTAAGCTTTTCCAACCTAACTAACTAACCTAACCTAACCCAACCAACCTAACTAACCTAAGCTTTTCCTAACCTAACCTAACCTAACCTAACTAACCCAACCTAACCTAACCTAACCTAACCTAAGCTTTTCCTAACCTAACCTAACCTATCCTAAGCTTTTCCTAACCTAACCTAACCTAACCTAACCTAACCTAACCTAACCTAACCCAACCTAACCTAACCTAACCTAAGTTTTCCTAACCTAACCTAACCCAACCTAACCCAACCTAACCTAACCTAACCTAACCTAAGCTTTTCCTAACCTAACCTTACCTAACCTAACCTAACCTAAGCTTTTCCTAACCTAACCCAACCTAACTAACCTAACCTAACCTAACCTAACCTACCTAACCTAAGCTTTTCCTAACCTAACCAACCTAACCTAACCTAACCTAAGCTTTTCCTAACCTAACCTAACCCAACCTAAGCTTTTCCTAACCTAACCTAACCTAACTAACCTAACCTAACCAAACCTTACCTAACCTAACCCAACCTAACCTAAGCTTTTCCTAACCTAACCTAACCTAACCTAACCCAACCTAACCTAACCTAACCTAAGCTTTTCCTAACCTAACCTAACCTAACCTAAGCTTTTCCCAACCTAACCTAACCTAACCTAACCCAACCTAACCTAACCTAACCTAAGCTTTTCCTAACCTAACCCAACCTAACCTAACCTAACCTAAGCTTTTCCTAACCTAACCTAACCCAACCTAAGCTTTTCCTAACCTAACCTAACCTAACCTAACCTAACCTAACCAAACCTTACCTAACCTAACCCAACCTAACCTAAGCTTTTCCTAACCTAACCTAACCTAACCTAACCTAACCCAACCTAACCTAACCTAACCTAAGCTTTTCCTACCTAACCTAACCTAACCTAAGCTTTTCCCAACCTAACCTAACCTAACCTAACCCAACCTTACCTAACCTAACCTAAGCTTTTCCTAACCTAACCTAACCTAACCCAACCTAACCTAAGCTAACATAACCTAAGCTTTTCCTAACCTAACCTTACCTAACCTAAGCTTTCCCTAACCTAACCTAACCTAACCTAACCTAACCTAACCTAACCTAACCCAACCTAACCTAACCTAACCTAACCTAAGCTTTTCCTAACCTAACCTAACCTAACCCAACCTAACCTAAGTTTCTCCTAACTTAAAGCTTTTCCTCACCTAAGCTTTCACTAACCAAAGCTTTCCCTAACCTAAGCTTCACTCAACCTTAGATTCTCCCAACCTTAGCTTCTCCTAACCTAAGCTTTTCCTAACCAGAGCTTTTCCCAACTTAAGCTTATTCCTCACCCAAGGTTTTCTTAACCTAAGCTTTCCCCAACCAAAGCTTTTCCTTACCTTAGCTTCTCCTAACCTTATCTTTTCCTAACATAGGCTTTCCCTAACCTTAGATTTTTCCAACCTTAGCTTTTCCTCACCAATTTTTCCCCAACCTAAGCTTTCCCTAACTTGTGCTTTTTTTAACCTAAGCATTTCCCAATCGAAGCTTTCCCCAACCAAAGCTTTTCATAACCTAAGCTTTCACAAACCAAAGCTTTTTCTAACCTAATTTTTCCCAACCCAACAGTTTCCTAGCCTAAGTATCTCCTAACCTAAGATTTTCTCAACCTAAGTGTTTCTAAGCTAATGCCTCCTAACCAAATCCTTCTATGCAAAATCTTCCAACCTAACCTCCCCTAACCTAACCTTTTTCAACCCAAACCTTTGTAACCTGAGTTTTTTATTATCCCCAACCCAACAAAGCCTAACTCGAACTAACAAATGCAGTCCAGCCCAACCATTGAGCTCCCCTCTAACCAAGCATTTTCCAACCTAATATAACAAAGCCTTACCAGATAAAGACTGAGCAACCCTCAGACTTGCTCAGTCTTCATCACTTAAGGTTTGATAGTCACATCAAACTTTGGTAGGTAGGGTTTCATCAATATCGTTAGATACAGGAGAAAATGTGGTCAGCAGTAATTATGGTTAGCTCCATTTAAAAATATTCAACAACTGGCACATTTTTGATATTTTCCAGATTTCCTATCAACTTCATCAATAGCATTAAATACAGAAGAAAATGTGGTCAGCAGTAATGGTTAGCTCTTTGATGGAATTAGAATTTTTATTCAAATTGATACATTTGAGTTCTAATTCAAAATTATTTTTTTCCCAAAATTGGATTTTTTTTTTTTGAAAAAATTGAAGATAGGTAGTGAAAATTATAACTGGAACCGTTTTAAGCATGAGTTAGCCTGTGGTACTTTTCTGTAAGTTGTATAATCTGAATGATTGAATAAATAAATAAACTCTAATTATTAATACCTAAATGAGACTTTACAAATTTAGTACCCATTGGGGTTTCCAATTTTTTCAAAAAAAAGTTTGAATTGGTTTGTTTTTCAGATTGGTTTCTACAAGGATGCAGGTTGATGCCTAGTGAGATCGGACTCCCCGATTATGTATTAAGTATTCCAATTATGGGAAAAAATGTAGAACAAATTATAATTTAAATATATCAAATTGAAGTTTGTAAAACAATAACAATAAAAAAACAATAAAATAAATATTGAACTCTTGAATCATTAATCGAACAAGTTGAAATCGGAATCTTTCTTATCGAGCAATTTCAAAAACAGATGACAACTCTATTTAGCATGCTTCAAATTTTGACCTGTAGAGAATAGAGCAGCAACTCTATAACTCTACAACTCTATGGTGCTAGTAAAAACATGATAGTATTATAGGTTGGACAAAATTCAAAATTTGCTGTTAATATTAATAACATTAAATTCATTGATTAGAATTGTTATTCAGTTACCGACACGTATTTTTTCTTCTTCTTTCATTAAAAAATTTAGTCCCATAATATCTTTAATAATAGTTGATACAAATCATTATAATTTAGAATCGTCCATTCTATAGAATAAGGTTAGTTTTGAAACAGCTATTTCTAATATTAAAATTAAATCAAATGGTATAAAAATATGCTAGCGCGCTTTATTTTGTCTTCCTCTTTCATTTAAAAAAAAAATTGAGTCGATATCTTCAATAATAACTGAGATAGCAGGGGGAGCAGGCCGGCTAGAGCTTAGCCTGAAAATTACAGAGACAATAGGTACTTTTTGATTTCCTTGGCTAATTAAAGCTGGAAAACGCTTCATGTAAGCTTGCTTCTCTTCGTTTGCTTCCTTGCTTCCCGAACAACTCAGTCACACATCACACAGAATGGCAGAAAAGGTATGTTTTGAAATAGTTTTACTGTTTTAATATTGTATTTTCCTTATCAATCAACTTACATTGTGAGCTTCCAGATTACTTCGAGTGGTAACGGATAAATTGACTGTATATTCCTTACTGAATGTAGGTACGCTACTTTAGTACGGTTTTATACACAGTGAGGCCAAACTCTATCAACATGTTTGTAATATTATTGTTCAACAGATGTGTTGTTGCATGACACAACATGAGAATTTTATTGATTGATAAATTATTATTGTACTTTTGAAATTATTATTCGGAGATATTAGCAAAATTGATTAATATGTAGGAAAGATGTGTTCTGCTCCTACTTCTAGCAGGCTATACTAAAACATTATCAACATTTAGTAGATGAAGTGACTACTTAGGGCGGCCCCACAGAGAAGAAAATTCCTTCTACTTTGTGGCGGCCACTAACGCAGGACAAGTTACTTAGGGCGGCCCCACAGAGAAGAAAATTCCTTCTACTTTGTGGCGGCCACTAACGCAGGACAAGTGTGCACACACACGATCGTCAACATGTGTTGTCAGCAAAAGGCTTTTTGAGTTAGATCCTAAAAAGGGATTTTAGGTTAGGTTTTTGTATCTGGTTCTTGTTCTGTTTATTTCTACTTTGATGCTCTTATTGAGGTCAACATTATTTTTCCTCCACCTTCTGTCTAAAGTACTTACTTTACTCCCTGGAACATAATACTAAAGTGTCACTTTTTTGCTCTTGGGAGGAAAAAACAGGAAAACTCCCTAGAGCGTTAAAGTAGCTCCATTTAAATAACATGGGAAGCATCTCTATTTTAAAAACGTACATTTGAAACGAGCCCCTACCAACCCTATTTCATCTCACAGTCTGCAATTCTGCAAATTGAGAAACGTCATCGGCGCCATTTCAGGGGAGTTTTCAGCGCGGTAATTCAAAAACCGTATTGCTAGAAATGAGAAAAAATATTTTTCTTTTATTTGAATTATAATTTTAACAAGCTATAATTCCTTCCAAATCCATCACTGTAATATTCCTGAAGGTTTGTGTCTCAATAAAATGGACAAATATCAATTATGAATCATGGATGAACCGATAGTTTCATTAGTAGCCTAGAGCCGTTTAAGATATAGACTGGTAGAGTATTTTTTAGATCTAGGTTTGTTCCAGAGCCTACTCAAAAATTTTCACCACATTTATTGGATTGATTATAAAATGAATCAACACTGTTTGAGAAATTCTATTATTCCTAGTTCATTCCGCATCATGAGAACAGTAGCAGTTTACTGAATTCAACTCACTCACCAGATACTGTAGGTATAGCTAGCTTTACAACATCAATCTCTGTAGGTATCCAATTTCTAATAGAACAAATTACTATTAATGCAATTGGGCGAATAATTATGATAGCCTATTCGAAGAATCTTATCATTTGATGATAAAGGTATTTCAAGTATAGGTCATACTAGATTTTTGAAAACGTTTTCAGGCTCGTTCCCAACTTTTCACCCACCAACTCAAATATATATTTTCAAGTAAAACAAAAATGAAGAATTTCATAACTCTACACCCATACGGTACAGCATAGGCCTACTTATATATTTTTGAAATTCAATAGTTACGATTTCTTCAAAGGTAATACAGTACTGTATTAAGATTATCATTATAGCAGCCTTCCAGTAGGCAAACTAGTGTAATATGAACAGTGAATTTGTTTAATAAATTATTGTAGGTTCTGCTTTGAGATCATACCAATTAGGCTACCATCAAATCTTATTTTTCTCCAATTTAAGGAAAAGTTTTAACCATTGCAGTGCTTCATATTGAGGTGGAAGTAGATAAAATCTCATCTTTGAGTTAGATGTACGTACATCTATAAAGCGGTGTTCATAATGAACAAATGGCAACAAACATGGTTGGGCAAATTTTATTATGTTTGACAATGTTTGCCCGTGGCCAGTGTAGACGCGTCACCAAACAAAATATTTGTAAGTGGGGAGAAGAGGTTTTTATGATCTACAGCAAACATTGGAATAGTTTGGAAAACAGTAATTTTTGTTTGACAAACATTGATTGTCAAACTTCTTAAAATGTTTGTCCCTGAGCCCCTCAACAAACATATTTGCCAAACATGTATGTCGAACATTTGTTCAGTGTGGACACAGCTTTAAGCTATTGATGTTAAAAACTAGTTTGAAAATAAATAATAGTTTTTCAGCAAAAAACTGTTAATCTTCAAAAATTCAACAAATAATTCAATATTAGAGAACATGTATCTATTACTCTATCAATGGAATACATTTTTCATTGGATTGTAAGTCGGGAATTTGGAAAACACATTTATAAACAATTTACACGTATGTAAACAAATAATCAACACATTTATTAACAAATTGTTGATACATATCTGCATATAATTTACAATTATTTATACATTAATCCATTTCTATAATTAAAAACAACTAATTTTCAAAGCAGTTATTCTATAAGTTAAGCTTTATAATAAATTTGCACATTTATTATAATACACATTTACTTATTTGCATATAATTTACATTATTTATACATTAATCTATTCCTATAACTAAAAAACTCATTTTTATTTTCAAAGCAGCGATTATAGCTTTATTCATTTCTGAACAATATGCATTTATTCAGTTTGTTTCGTATGGAAACACTTCGTTTGTCATTTTCCAATCTTGCAACATGGAACATTCTTAGTCTGATATAAAGTTCAATGATTTTCTTGGATAGTAAAACTACATGATTATTGGAAATTCATTTTCAAAAATGTGCTCATTGAGGCTTTCAAACAAAGTATGAAAATTGCATTGTTTAAGGATATGCATTACCATTGCATTCCTCTTCATCTGTTGAGAGCTTACACATCTCAGTTCTTTTCAGCAGCCTTACAAATATAATCACGCTTGGAGAGGGATATGCAAGCCCCCCATTGTCCTTCCTATTAATAAAAAGATGGTGTTCTGAAGAGGAATATACACAGAACAAAGCCCCCATACAAGTATCGCAATTGAATGCTTGAGCAACTTTCCCTGCAACATACCCAGCGATGTATACAACAATATTTTCATATTCAGATAGCTGTAAGCTTACAATATTGATTTTGCAATCGGAGAAAATTTCCTCATCAGTCATATCTCTTTTTTCAACAGGCTCTTTTCCTACCATCTTGTTTCTTGAAAATATGAGAGGATCCAACTGTAAAGTTTCATCAATTTGCAATAGCTCAGTTGGATCTTGTGGAACACAGTTTCCATTGCTGCTTACTCTTATGCCATTTTTTACAAGCAGCTGCTTATAAGCAGCTTTGAACTGGACAACATTTGGGTTGTTGTTCCATCCTAAACGACCCCTTAGGCAAGCAAAATACATCTCCAGATGATCCTGAGACATCTTGTACATAGGAATGTACTGTAACTGTTTGCTGCCAATAAGATCGTTGAACAACCCCCTGATACCATGTATAAGACATAAAAACCCCACAACTACAGTTTTTCTTGCGCAAGTAATCAAAGATTTACCATCTTCTCTTCGAAGACCTAAAATATATCTTTCAGCTTCTACAAGAAATTCTGATATTTTAGTAAAATTATTTTCAGTTATCGCACTCTTGAAGCTCCTAGCGATTGGATGCATGGAATTTCCAATATCAAATAGCCTATTGAAAATGCTACAAAATTTGCTGGTTGCCATGCAGCCAGAAAATTGAGGATTCTTGAGATCATGCTCCAGAACTTCAAGCGCTTTTGCAACAGATGCACTCAAAACCTGTACAGCCAATTTCACCTTCATCTTCTGTGGATCATAGAAGATATGTCGTTTTCTCAACTTATTGGCAAGAGTCAAACCTTCATTTTCTTGAAGAGATAGAAGTTTAGCAAAAAAACACCATTTTATTTCATTTTCATCTTGATCTAATAAAACATTCATATCTCCAATACAATTACGAGCTAATTTCATCATATGACACACATCCAAAATTACATATATATTGTTACTAGTGAGAGGGTGCTTAAAATACAAACAAAAACTATTTACATCAAAATTACATCCTAATTCTTTTGCCATATTTAGATTACTGGACAATCCATCAAATGTCACAGAAACTATATTTACATTTACATCATGTAGCAATGACAAACTTTGCATTATGATGGTACATTTATCCTTGCTACTGATGCCATTCACCAAGAAATAGCCAATTGGTATTTTCCATGAGGCATTCAGTGCAACAACCATCACTACGAGAGCCTCCCTAGCTTCAAGACCTTTCTCTCTACCTTCACAATATATATGACCCATGTCTACATAACCCAAAGTCTCCTCTCCATCCCAAATAACCTCTCTCCTGATGGACATCTCATCCATCATGAGACAGGCATGGATTTGATAATTTTTATCCGCAGTTATTTTCTTAATAATAGCAAATGACTCAGCAGTGAACCCCGGATTGCCATCAACCACATTATACCACCTTCTCAAAGTTGCTGGGTGTGGCAAACAGTTGTCAAAGGTGTCCCTCACAAATTTATAGCTTGCTGGAGAATAAAACAACAGAGTGAGAGCAAATCGTTTTACATTGCTGCTATATCCAGCATTCCTTCCACCTTTTGCCAGGGAAGCTAATTCACAAAAAATACCCGAAAATGAATTTTCGAGTACACTCTCAAGCCCTTCAGTGATCTGCACCTTCTCCTTCAACTCCTCTATCATGTGCGCCATTGACGAAATTTTTTTGTCTCTAAGATTAATCTTTGCAGTCTTATTTTCTAATCTTGATTTGTATTTTTCAACACTTTTTGTTTTTCTTTCAAGTACATACTTACATTTTGAAAGCTTATTCTGAATATCAATATCATAACAATGATCATGTAGAATGCTATTAATTGAAGCACTAGAAACTTCAGATTCCTCTCCCTGGACTCCTCCTTCACACAAATCGCTCACCGCATCTGTAGCTGCAGATCGTTTTCTTGGAGGTGGTCGCATTTGTTCTTTCTGCAAATAATATACCATTATTAAAAATCGGGTGTGGCACACTTGCACGACTTTATTGCTATTGTGATGTTTTCAAGACATAAATAAATATGATTTGAAATCCATTTGTGATTAAGATATTGAATTCAACCTATTACATGATGCACTATTTTGAAATTTATCAGCTGACAAGATCTATTCTGCTATCTCTCCCAGTGAATGATTATATTCCATTAGAATGAACAATTGAATCTTGACTCTCAAACTTTGCATTTTAAAAATAATATTTTTTTGAATTTCAAGCTTATTTTTAATTTCAAGTAAAAATGTTACTGGACATTAATATCATAGACTTTTTATGTTCAATATTCTCCAATTAGAATTTTTCTACCATTCTGTAACTGGAGCCTGATATTTGGGAACATAAAATTTACTCAAAACAACACTTTTTTGAATAACAATAGATGGAAATTTTTTTTTATTTATTTAGTAATCTGTTTACTATGACTTACATTTCATTTTAAAAATGCACAAAATGTCCTCCTTCTCTCGTTTGACATTATGCCAGTCTGTCATAAATGTAAATAGTATTATGTAAAATTAAATGTGAATAATAGTAGACAGATTACTGAAAAAAAAAATTTCCAATGTATTTTGTTGTTCATTTGAAAAAGTGTTGATTTAAGTTTCATTAATTTCCACCAATCATTTCTTTAAAAACTTAAACTTCAATCAGCCGCCATTCCGGATACAAGTATCATAGAAAATTTTTTTATGCCATCTTTCTTGTTCCTAAAAGGCCTTTTAAATGATGTACCACACGATGGGTGTTTACATTTAAAGTATTCAAGTTACTACCCCTTTATGATGGGTAGATATTCAGTTGATGTCAAAAGGTAGAGTAATCGACCAATAATCTATCCTGGAAGTTTCAGTATTATATCTACAACACTATTCAACTTATTGAAGAGTTCCCATACATATGACTCACTCTGTATATAGATCAATACCCAAAAATCACGTTTTTGGACTGAGGGGGCCTTGAAACATAAAAATCTAGAATTTGAGGTGCCTTAATTTTTTTGTAAAATAATGCTTCTCTTATTGTATGCTAATAGGCTAGCACAGGAAGGTAAAAATATAATAATTTCAGGAATAAAAACCAACCTTTTTTAGCGATCCTGGAAAATTGAAAATTGTTGGAATTGCCGATGGCTTTAAAAGTCTTTTATTGGCACTGTTCCAGAAGCATGAAGGCTCGAATGCTGTGAGCAGATTACAGAGTGTACAGTTGGAGCAAATTCCTCTCGTCGAATCTTTACTAACCACTCTCTAAGTCTTCTCTTGTCTGCAAGGGGAAAACTGAAAAAAATAATATGAGAATGAATATAAGAGAAGTAGTAAGTAAATCTATAAGTTGGATCTATAATAATATAGCCTATATAAGTGCATATATTGGGCTCATTCACACTGGACTTCCATCAACACTAAGCTTAAATATTACTCTCTCATAATGTGGTTTTGTTTGTTATCAATTTACTGAACAAATAAAGATTGAGATCGCACTCCCCTGTTTAAAACTAGTTACATTCTCAAAACGTCATTTACATAATGTTGCTATGTATATAGGCTATAAAACAGATTTTTCAATGGTTAGCCACGCGATTCTCAATGCTCTTGGATCATATAACGGTGGGTACAAGACACCAATTTCAATTATTGCCAATTAGAATACCTATTCAATACTACCAGTATTCCTACTCCAAATTAATAACGATCTTACAGGCCTAGGTACTAATAATATGTTTTTTCAAGTCCATGTAAAAACATAAATACTATTGCGTGCTGTGATTAGGCTACTGTTTTGTTTCAAAAAATTTAAACCTTTTCAATTTCCATAATACACCCACACCTATCTAACAACCTCTACATTCTCTGAAACTCAAGGTGTGGATTCAATCAACTCAATTAAATCAGTAGTAAAACATTTCATAAAATACAATATTACTAGTTAGTAATACTGAAACAATTCTTGGTAAAATAAGGTATTAAATATTGTATAGAAATATTAATAACGTTTCTTCCCTAGCTCACGTGAGGGTAAAAATCTTAACCTATTAGGTACTTAGGTACTTGTTATTGATATTATACTTACTGGTGGAAGCTGAGACCCTTACATTTCTTCACATTATTTGTACAGTTGTATGCAGCACAAGACTTCACCATTTTGTTGCATAAGTTATATTACTAGAAGTAATAGCAAAGGTTTTATATTATAGTACTTTACTGCTTTAGCCAATGTATACAAAGGTCTGAGAACTGTCTGCTCCCGGAAATGGCGTCCAAAGTCAGCTTCAATTAGCAGAGCGAAGCTAGCGCTGTTGCTCCTTCTAGTGAATACTATTATAACTTCTTTGATTTGAAATAGGTTAGAAGGTCTAAGCTCAGATGAGGAAGCAATATAGAGTAGTCATTAAACCAACTAAATTCAATACCTCAACCAGAAATTTGATCAATATATGAAATTTATTTTTGTTTGGTAAAATAATTACAAACTTCATATCACTATACTAAAAAAATGTATAATTTTTTTTTATTCCATGTTATTCAAAATACCAGTTAACGAATATTCCTCATTAACTAATCAAATTTGAAACGGGAACTTCATCATAGCTGTAGTTGTGGCAGCCATTGTTGTTACAACTTTTGCAGACAGATAGCGCATTGCAATGTCAGCGGAGAACTATGATTACAAGCCAGCTGTTTCTGTTTAATTTTTTAATTATGTTGTAAGACATTGTTTGGTCCCATACATTTTAAAAAATTATTTTATTTGCAGTTTTTATAAAAATGTAGGCGGAGGAAAAATGTTGTGTATATTATGAGTGAAAATTTTTTTTTCTCCCTCAGGGAAAATCGTTGCCTCAGGCTTCAAACTTTTCCCTTAGAAGAAAAAACAGTACTTTTCACTCAAGATATACAAATAACTATTTTGTATCATGATTTGTTATTTTGCAAGGCTTTTTTGGTTTTTTATTCCAAGTTAGAAACTGCTGTCAAAATGTTTTTCTAAGTTTGAATCTTTTTGTGTCTTTTTCGATTGAAGACATGTCTATTCAAACATGTTTGACACACTTGTCCTGTTGTTAGTGGCCAGCCTAAAGGTGGCCACTAACGACAGAACATACATGTTGAACATATGTGTACATACATGCCATCATACATTGTTGTGTCATCACAGTTGTGGCTTCAAGCAAAATTTTTGAGGTTAGGTTTTTATAATCTGAGATTATTTTTTTGTATAATCATAATTTTTTGATTTCCCAATAGTTTATTTTATTGTTATTAGGTGTTCACATGTTGGATGCTGCTGTGTTCCAAGCCTCTCGCTGATGACAGAACATGCGTAATGAACATGTGTGTGTGGCCAGTGTGTGTTGAGATGCACGCGAGGCAGCGCACACAAGCTACATTTTACGGTGCAAGACACGCAGCACGTAAATTTTAACATGAAATAAACAACCAATAAGAATAAAACACAGAAAAATTTCAAATTATGATGATAAAAAATAATTTTAACTCAAATAAAGCAGCAAAGAAAGAATGAAACAACAAAAAATTGAAGACACAATAGCCTAACCTGAAAAATTTAGTTTGAAGCCTTTTGCAGAAGACACAAAATACATGTCTGAACTTGCAGTATCGCTAGTGGCCAGCCCTAGCAGTTAAAAAGTTTGATCCCAATTTCGACTCAATTTTTTTAGTCTGATTAGGGTGATGTCACATCATGCCGGATTCAAACGGACATCATGACTGCTTCGACCGAGTGTTGTGGGGGGGCTTTATTATTGGAGTAGGTGAGAACATGTCACTCCAGACATTGCAGTTAATGTGCAGTGCACTTTTTTCCAATGTCTCAAAAAATATCCAACAATATAACATTTTCGCCACACTGCACAGAAAGCAGCTGTTTTCCAGTCCCTACGTAGATCTGAAAGACATTGCAGACGACTCTCGTCTGACATCAGAACAGGTTTCTTTCCGGCCTAGGCCGGAAAGAGTACCCTTTCCAGCCGCTAACATGGAACTAAGAAAGGTGATCAAAAAACAGCTGATCAAAAACTTTTCATTATTTGTGTTCATTATTCAATAATTAAAACATTTATAATAATATCATCTTATTGTAATTTGAAAGAATAAAAAAGTATAAACTCAACCCCCCACATAATTGAGCATCATCTTTTAGGTTATTTAGACAAATCAGAATAAAAAATAAAAATACTTGGACAATTTCCTGATATTCAGATTACCTCAGATTTGCTAGAGCTATCACCTTCCACTTCTGCTTTCGGAAGTGCTTAGTAAACAACTATTCTCACACACACACACACACACATATATATATATATATATATATATATATATATATATATATATATATATATATTGTTTATTTTTGTGTGAGGCGAAAAATAGCGTTCGCACCACGAGCAAAAATGTTTTTCCGGCTCTCAATCTTTTGAAAACCGATTTCGAGCCGGAAAAATCTAATATTTTCTGCTCTAGTTGCGAAATATACTATTTCGACATCACACCAGACACAAACATTTTTTCTACTAAATTAGAGAAAAATGCACTATGCATACAAAATGACTGAATACTTCTGGTGCATCGTCTACTCCAATGCTAAAGCCTTTCCACTTGGTTAGAGAGTCATTTTATCCATTCATGTCCGGCTTGGTGTATTATAATCCTTAGCCTACTCTTCTGTCTTCAGGTGGACAAGTGTTCAAACTCAACGATTAATATAGTAAACCCTGTAAATTAAACAAGAATAAACTGAAAAATATGAAAATCATAATCATAGCCAACAGAGCACTTGTGGTGGAGCGTCCATTTCTAAACCCATGCTGAAAAGGGGACAGCAGATTGCTACTCTCAAAGTACTCTGTCAGTTGCTGCTTCATTTCAGTCTCAATCACTTTTCAGAAAACCTGAACAATGGAGACGGGTCTGATGTTGGCAGAATCATTTTCCCCTCTTTTGTATATGGGCACTGTCCTGGCTATCTTTGAGATATCTGGAAATTTAGCCATCTCAAAACAGCAGTTTATTGCTTCAGCCATTGGCTTGGCCACAAGTCCAGATGTTGCTTTCAGCACAAGTGTTGACAAACTGTGAATATCCTGTGACCTGGAGTTTTTCAGCTTTCCAATAATTTTGCTGACATTCTCTTCTGTTGTAGACTTCCAAGCGATGGAAGATGGAAGTGTTTAAAGCAAAAAGACTATTGCATCTTATAAAAGAGAGACCAGCGATCTACAATTTCGATTTGAAGGACTATTATAATAAAGCTGTTCTACAAATCTTATGGAAGCAAATTGCTGATGAAATGGAAAGTACAGGTATGTAGCCTAGCAATAGCCTACTGTGTTTGTTACATGATAATATAGTTTGTTACATGATATATAGCCCAATTGATAATAATGTTGTAATAGAATGTACAATAGTTTTTTCACACTTGCCTTTATCATTATTGGCACAATAATTGATTTTCATAATCTACGTTCACTATGAATTTTGGTGATATGAAGATTTTTAATCAATACTGCTAATGGTGACATAAATTTTTTCTGTTGGTCTAGAAAGACGGAAAAAATTTACGTCCAAGAATCAATGTGTGTGTGATGAGACTAATAAGTTAATGCTATTTCAATAAAATTACATAGATGTTCTACATGTGTTCATTTATAGTACGTATTTGAGGGTTATTTATGTTAAAAGTCCAGTGTGTCTGCTGTATGCTAAATCATGAAACAATAGGTCGATTAAATAAAAACAAGTATCTAATGACTAGCAACTAGTCATTGGTTCTAGCAAAATAAATGACATTATACAGCTGACTCGAATCCTAGCATTTGCTTGAAAATTACTTGGAACTATCAATTATTAGCTTTTATTAAATTGACCTAATAAGTAAACAATAATATTTTCAGTACACGAATGCAAGACTACATGGCATATCCTACGATGTTCGTACAATCGAGAGCTCCGAAAGGCCAAGTCAGCAAAAGAACTAGGAGTGAAGAGATCGGGGAGATGGCATTTATTTGACAAAATGAAATTTCTGAGTAATTATGTGGGAGGACGACCCAGAGGTGGAGGGAATTCACCAAGTGAGCATGGTGACATGGTGAAAAACGAAGATGAAGATACATTCGATCAGGCTGACTCACTCTCTCTGTCAGAACCAGAACAGTACACTCAGGTGATTTTTTAAAATTAAATTCAGAAAAGAAATTGTAAAATTTATATTGAAATTGAAAAATTCATTGTTCTGCAAAAAATTAAATATCTATGTTGTTCAAAAAATAGAAAATTATTGCACCTGTTATAAAGGTAATTATTCAAAATCGTTTTCAAAACAAGATAAGTTTTCAAAATCGCAAATTAATATTACAAAGAAAAGTGGAAATCACAAAAACTCTCACTGTTTTTAAAGTGGTTGGGTCTAATTATTGTAACTATATTTGCTCAATCTTGAAGATATTCATAATGTATTTTGCTCCATTGATGTCTAGTCTATAGTGAGGTCCACGTTATAATTGCAGTGTTTGATTACCAATTGTATTGCTATCCTTGTCTATCATTCAATAAAGTGGATAGAGCTATCTCTTCCTTGCTATGCTTTGTTGCCAGATCGTTTTTTAACAATGTAGAACTAATAACAAAATATTTCATCTTAATCATGTAAATTCATTATGAAATTAATGAAAAATATAATTTGTTGCTTAATAGAATGAAATTAATTATTTTAAACGAGAATGGACCGTTAATATTACATCAATAAACCTGTATCAACTACCGTCTATAGAAGGATTTGACAAGACCGAGGATCGGCAACGTTGTTCCCCTATTTTCTCCACTGCCATTATAACGTGGACCTCACTATAGATGAATGCATCAGATTTCCAACTTTATAGTAGGATTAACTTTAAAAGGCGAGAATTGATAAGATATATCTATAATGAAATCCACGTTATAGTGGAAGTAGAAAAAGATAGGAGAACAGTGTTGCCATTGTCTTCTATAGATGCACAAATGCTGTTATTCGAAAAATGCCGGCAGTTTAAAGTAAATATCATTATAGAGAAATGAACAATCTCTGCAAAGTTGGCCTACCTAGTGTACATATTATTTATTGATTGTGAATTACTTCTAGAGGCAGAATTTTAGAAATCGAATAATTTCTAGAATAGAATAATTTATTATTGTAACCACTTCTGAGGTCATCAGACGCACATATCAGCTTTGTCGGAAAATCACACCTAGTCACAAATCACAAAAAAATTTGAAATATTTTCATAATTCATCAGTGTTGTTAATGTTATATTACAATATCACTATCGTCCAATATCAATATAATGGAATAGTAAGGTCTATAAGCCTGTTTTTCATTCCCATGATTATGTGTTTTTATCATTGTTTGATAAAAAAATAATATTGATTTTGAAAATATCACTATGAAATAAAATCACTTCATTTATATGGGATACTTCATTCTATAATACTTCATTCAATTAATAAAAACAATATAAAAACTTTAAACTTTAAAATGTTTTAATAAAAGGGAACTACAAGTTTTTATATTGTTTTCATAAATATCACTATGAATACTATTCAAGAAGGTTATAAAGCATTACTAAGTGTGGAAATTTAGTTTAATGTATCTATGTTTTTTTCTAGATGGATAATGAAGATACTTTGAAACAGGCGGATAATGAAGATTCCTTGAAACAGACGGATAATGAAGATTCCTTGAAACAGATGGATAATGAAGGTACTTGGAAACGGTTGGATAATGAAGGTACCTGGAAACAGATGGATAATGAAGATACCTTGAAACTATTGCGTCTAGTTGAAGAGAGGCCACAAATCTACAATTTCAATTTAGCAGATTATAATAATAGAGAAATAATAGACAAGAAGTGGAAAGAGATCGCCCAAGAAATGAATATGAAAGGTAGGCTATGTACCAATAGCAGAGGAATAAATTTATCACGTGTCGTAATTGTTTAGTAATTGTCGTAATTGTCGTCGTAATTGTTTAGTCATAAAATCACTTCACTTGAATGGGATACTTTATTAAAATTAATAAAAAAAATAATAAAATTTGTAGTACCCTTTTTACTTAAAACTTTAAAACAATTCAACGACTAGTTTCGACCTACTTAAAGTAGGTTTAAAATTTTTTTAAAGTTTAAAAATGTTTTAAATGAAGAGGGTACTACAAGATTTATTTTGTTTAGTCCCTTTGTCCTATCATTGAATTTCCTTCTTATGGAATATCAAATTATTCTCCAATCAAAAAAATAATTCCATAATATACATCTTATCTTCTAATCAATTATGATTTTAATAATTGAAACAAATGTATTCAATTTGTGATACAAATTTTACGTTAGATAAAAGCCTAATCTAATTGTTTTTCTATTGTATATTATTACAGTTGTTGATACTTTCAATATCAGCATGGAACTATAAAATTGAATTCAATCTATTTGTGCTTTAAACAGCCCCTTGCGGAGCTCGGGTCACCTGCTAGTATCCTATTGTATTAAGCGAGCAATTTCTGTATATATTTGAATCGCTAATTGCAGAAAGGGAACATGTCCAGTTTTCATGATTTTAGAGGAGAGACAAAAAACTTATTTAAACCTGTAGTAAACGATATATTCAAAACGTCGTCATTACAATGCTTTAGTTGGACATGTATCCTTCCTACAGTAAACGATGTATCTTACATTAAATAGTTGATTTTTTGAAAAAGTTGGACATGTTCCCTTTCTGCAATTAGCGATTCATTTATACATCTGGTTATATATTTGTGTATTTATTTATTTATGACCAACGGATCTCGAAAACTGCTCTAACGATTTTCACGAAATTTGGAACATTGTAGGCTTATGATATAAAAATTCGATTGCACTAGGTCTCATCCCTGGGAAAACTCGCTGAAGGACATGAGAAGGATAATAATTATTCATCCTTGGAAAAACAGATAATAATTCCGTCGTCTGTCGACAACGGAAGATGCGAGTGCGTGTGTGGGAGTGAAACAGAATAAATTATGTTCAGCTGTTGAACTATTTGCAATCAATCAGCTTATCTCACGAGAAATATTATCTAGAAATTTCAATCGACTTGATCAAAATATCTGATTTGTTGACATGACATGGTATATCATTCTAAATTAAAGTATATCAGAATTTTCAAATTCAATCATTATTTTACAGTTTTAAGTGATTAGTGAGTGTTATTTTGTTATTCAATTTGGTTTGTAAACAATCTAAATTAGACCTTTTCTGTTTTCAAATGTTTGGACTGGAAATTGGACCTGAATTCAAGTGTATGGAACATAACCTACTTTTTGGTCTATTTATAGTGTAGGCTATAAATCAAAATTCGGGGAAGAAACAGTTTTGGGTTGTGCATATTAGTCCTTCCCCAATCATTTTAAAGAATTGTGTTCTGTTTATCAATAAATAAACTGAATATAAATTATGCTTTTTTGCTTCTATGCTTTTGTACTCTGGAGCAAAGCTCGGTGCCCCGATATTTTTATAAAAGTGTAATTACATTTCTATTTTTCAGCGAATGAATGCAAGAGCCGTTGGATGAGCCTGAGAGGTTCGCTGAATCGAGTACTCCGCGATCAAAAAACAAGTTACGAGAAAGGAATTGTCAAGCCAATAAAATGGCCGTTCTTCGACGTCATGATGCATTTTCTCGGTGATTTCGTCAACAGCCAGTATCGTAGGCAAAAGAAACACTTTGAAGAGACTCAGAGAACTAGTTTTCTCAGAGAAGTTTTGGAAATTAACGTCGATGACAACTCAGACTCAATCGATCCATCTGAAACCATCTATCTGGGAGAACCACTGACTCAGGACACAACACACTCAGCCGAAGTGAAGCCTCAGTGCAGTGAAAAGGTTGTTGCACCGATTGAAAAAGTGTTGGATCTCATGATTGAGGTTTCGAAATCACAGAGAGAAGTGGAGAGTTCAACTCTCACCTTCTTCAAAAGTTTGCTTCCCGAAGTTGATAAACTGTCACAGTCAAGGCAGAGAAGATTCAAACAGGATGTGATGGACTTGTTGTATCATAGCCTGGAAGAGCAGGAGAATACTGAACTAGAGTTTTGTCTCAACTAGTCTTGAAAAACCTAAACTATATTTTTGTTATGATTATCATTATTTGGATTTTGTGCATGTTCAAATGAGATAATTTGATGGCTCCCCGGAAAAAAAGTTACAAGCGCCATTTCTCAAATTTTAAAAGAAGTAAAAAAAGTTTCAGTGTTGATTTTTTGGATATTTTAAAAGTATTTTTAAAACTTCTCCTATCAATAACTACTAGTAAAAGTTATAAAATTTATCAATAGATGTCACTACATGATAGGCAAGATCACAAGGAACGTTTTTCCATTAAAAAAATCGAGTACTCAAATTTTGGGCGCTTGTAACTTTTTTCCTGGAAGCCATTCAATTGAATATAGTGAGATACAATTCCAACGGACATCAATGTAAAGAATTGATGTTATTTATACAGCAAGGATTTCTGGTAGGAAGTGATTTTCACAACAGAAAACAAATGATATATCGAGTATGCTGGCTGGCTCAGGTCTAGTGTCAAGGTTTTCAGGTCGCACTTGATCAAATTTCATGGCCTTTGACATGACCTAACGACTGTTTTAGGCAGCTGAGACCGACAGCTTGTCCATGCAAATGGTGATGCAAATATAGGCGGAATTCACTTCAAATTGTCAGCTTTGATTGAACAGAATGTAGCCATTTTACTAGTAAGGAATACTGCAGTTAAAAATGAATATTTTTATGGGGTAGATAACTAAACATACAGTACTATATTTCATCAATATTCAAAGACTTTTTACTTTCCTTGCCCTATTACCATAGGGTAAGGAAAGTAGGCCTATAGCTTTTCAAAAAAAATTAAGGTACCCTAATTTCATGTTTTCTATACGTTTCAAGGTCCCCTGAGTCCAAAAAAATGATTTTTGGGTGTTGGTCTGTGTGTGTGTGTCTGTGAACACGATAACTCCATTCCTAATTAACCGATTGTCCTTATACCATGAGGATCTGACAATAAGAAATTCAATAAAATTCCATTCAAAATGGCGGATAATGGCTAAAAAACAATATTTTTCACGGTTTTCTCGAAAACGGCTCTAACGATTTTCTTCAAATTTATACCCTAGATAGCTATTTATAAGCCCTATCAACTGACATGAGTCTCATTTCTGGGAAAATTGCAGGAGCTCCGTAATATTCCTGAGAAGAATGAATTTGTTAAATTTCTATCACGATTTTCTCAAGAATGACTTGACCGATTTTTTCAAATTCATACCCTGTATACTTATTTATCAGCTCTATTAACTGGCATGAGTCTCCTCCCTGGGAAACTAACAGGGGGTCCACCCCATCCCTGAGAAATTTACTTTGTAACCTCCTTCTCGTGCGTGAGGTAGGTAGGTAGTGCAGTTTATTCAAAAGATCACAAGTCGATATTTTATTTGTAGAACAGCTGTTTTGACAACTTTTAAAAAATCCTCAAATTTCATAATTCAAACAAAGGAAAATGTACTCTGAAAACAATAACAATAGTATAATCATAGTTTTAATTATTTAGCCGCCAATCGGCATAATGTTATTCCCCGAAATTATCCTCGTTTAAGAATGAGGCTTATAGATCAATGAGCAAGGAAAGTTGTGTGAGTGTACCACACCAGATTTTTTTAGTTTTGTTAATTTTAGATATAACTATTTTTAAATTCAGAATCTGTTTCAAATAATATGGTACTTCATGTTTTAAATAATTTCTAATAAAGTAGCCCTTACAAGTGCAGTGATTTCAGAATCTGTGTATTTTTCCTTGTATTTAAAGTGTAAATCGTGGAATCAAATAGTATCCTATGACACAACCTGCAGTATGAATTGGAATAATTAATTATAAATTCATAATGAATAATTGGAATTATGAATAATATGCCATTTTTGGGAATGAGCCTGGGGTGCCTTTCCTTATGAAGTGAATTGTACATGATGACTGATAAATGGAATAAAACAATGAAAATCGATACTGATAAAATAATAGTTAGTAGTAACCGATTTGATGGTACTGTCGAGATAAACCGAAATCGAAATAAATTGTAGGTGAATATTCTCAACTGGTGAATAAATTGTAGGTAATTAACTCACCCTCATACATTGAAGAGATGCGTTGATGGGTGGTGGCATATACACATCTAAATTACTATTGTGGTTCTTAATTTTGTTTGGAGGAAAGCTTTTGACTGAAGGGAAGCGTTTGATTATTCAAAACAAATAATCATTGAGGTCACTGTCAGAAACAAATTTATTCACAATTTCATAAAATGCAAACTTAAAAACAGTTATGAATACACAACTTACTGTTAATAGATAGTGAAAGGTTAGGAGTTTTGAGTGGAATGGATGTCAATGTTCCATATAAAATAAATAAAAAAATAAAAATGTAAAGATATGTGAATAAATAATGCTCCTGGCAGTCTTAGAGAGGGTGTGAAACTCGATTTATTTCTTCTTTGCTGGCGCAGTTACGTTGAACTTGAAAAATATGATGTCTCCATCCTCCACCACATAGTTTCGGCCCTGTTGTCTGTATTTTCCGGCACTCTGGAAATAAATAGAAATCCAAACATTATTAAAAATCTCAAATTAAAATTTTCAGACAATTTAATGTTCTAGATTGTGAACCACTCATAGTTAGTAAAGTGGAGGAGTGGTATGCTTTAACTTTGCTCATAACTCTTGTTAATTTATTGTATACGAACCAAAACCAAATAAATCTATCCATTTATTTTTTGTAAATCATCTATCTATTGGTGAATCCAGCAATTCGTATTGTGTTATACATTTATGCCTCTACTTCGCTCAAATTCTTATAAATCATTTTTGTAATAAATGTGCTAATAAAAACCAACTTTATCCAGGTTCTACTTTATAAATTTCATTCATCAATATTAGTTATCTACTATAGATCTATTAATCTTCACTTTGTTATTTGGGCCTACTTTTACGTAATAGTATATTACGCTACAAGCACAGAAAGTTAGTGTTTACGGTATGAGAACAGTTCCCCGGGTGAGGCTTGCCGAACCCGTGAATATGTTATCCGAAAACCCTAAACACCTTTCTGAGAGAGTCGCGTACGATATTTTTCGCCACACTACAGGTATAGCTGACGCCAAAAAGTTAGGCGATTTCGTGGGTCTCTTGTGCGTTCCAACAGCTGATGTTGTTGTCATCTAGCTTGGCTTAGGTGATGATTTTTAAATCAAAAGAGACAATAAATAGATGCATTGCATCAGCTGTGAGTAGGTTATTCAAGTCATCTCTAAGCTCCGCCCTGGCTTGGAATAACTATCCGAAAATCCGATACATTAGCTCTCAATGCTAAGTACCATTTCTCTTTCACCTTTCTTAGTTCCATGTTAGCGGCCGGAAAGGGTACTCTTTCCGGCCTTAGCCGGAGAGAAATCTGTTCTGACGTCAGATGAGAGTCGTCTGCAAACAAGGTCTTTCAGATCTACTTAGGGACGGAAAACAGCTGCTTTCTGTGCAGTGTGGTGAAATAGAATATTTTGCACCTAGAGCAGAAAATGAGAAATCGGTTTCCAGGTCCGAGGCCAAGGACTAGAAAAGATTGAGAGCCGGAAGAACATTTTTGCCCATGGTGCGAACAATATTTTTTGCCACACTACTGGTATTGCTGACAAAAATAAAGAATACTTGTTATTGTACCTATCTCTTGATTTTAGTAGTAGAAGATTTGCAGTCAGGATTTCAGATTCTTTTAAAATTTCACTTGGAATATCACGGGCGTCATCATCATCAAGCATTTTTGAAAATTCGGAATGCGCTAATCAACAATAAATAATTGAATAAAAGTGGTTGCGAAGCGAATGCTGAATTAGTTTGATTCGAAATTCAAACTGAAATAATGGCGACTTCAGATGGAGAAAGTTGACTCTCGCCCGATCTAGTGGATGACTACGGACTTATAACTACGGACTTCCATGTTAGCGGCTGGAAAGAGTACTCTTTCCGGCCAGAAACTTGTTTCTTACGTCAGACGAGAGTTGTCTGCAAACAAGGTCTTTCAGTTCTACGTAGGGACTGGAAAACAGCTGCTTTCTGTGCAGTGTAGCAAAAAATAATAATTGAAAATCAATGCACTCTTTAATTTTCAGATTAAGTTATCAAATTTTCACAAAACTGTTAGTTTTCATTATGCTATTGTTTATTTTGTTTAATTATCTAAGTATATTTTGTAATGCTGTTTTTTGCAATGGGTCTGTAGAGACCTAACACAAGAATGAATAGAAATGCTGTTTTCAGCAATGGGTCTGTAGTGACCTAGCACAAGAATGAACAGAAATACAGTTAATCAATTTATTTCATTTCATTCATAGTACAAAACACTATAATCATAATATAATTATTATAACCATCAAGGAAAACTAAGCTGGGCCTGTACCATTCCACTCCAAAATTCCAATAAAAGTTAATGTTGTCAGAGTATTATTAGGTTATGAAATCATACATCATTTGTTTAGATTTGTATTTGGAAATTGATTAATCTGATAAATTCAAAATTGTAGTAGATAAATTTTTTGGACTCAAAATTGTGTACGAATAATATTATCATTTAAGTTACGTAAGTAGCATAACCTTTAGACTGTGTATTCTAAATTAAGGTTTGAAACAGTTTTGGGCAAATGCCTGTTGTTTTTACCTGAATTGTATTTGCATATGAATAAATAAATAAATCATTGTTTCGCCACTTAATTTTCGGTCCAGGAATAATTATTTGAAAAAATTGAATCAATATTTTACATTACAAAGAGTTCGAAACATTTTGTATAAAAATGAATATTAGAGGGATGCTTTGATATTCAATTTTTATTGTATCAATCCATCTAAAGCTTGAGTAATTTCCGGATATCACTGAAATGTTGAGAAACCCCTGCTCTTACTTTAATCTTGCTTTGATTTAATTATTTGTTACCTTGCATGCTGCTTCAGACCCTTCCTCCTTGAAATCTTCATAATGCATAACTTCAGCCATAATGAATCCTCTTTCAAAATCTGTGTGGATTCTTCCAGCTGCCTGGGGAGCTTTTGTGCCTTTCTGTTCACCAAAACAAAACAATTTCACAAAATAAAATCATGAAATATTTTAATAATATTTTAATTGTGTTTTGTGTATTATTGAATAAATAAATAACAGAATAAGTTAGTTAGATTTTTATACTTCGATAATTTTCATTAAACTGTGCTAAATTACATCATTATACAATTATTCTGTTTTATTATACTGATATAGTTTTGTTTGAGTAGTTTTATGAATAAGATGAGAATTGGAAAAATATGAATAAGGTGAGTTAATTCTACAACATATCAGAACAGTATCTAGTTAATATTAATTTTTATAGATTCATTGAAGATTTGTCAGAATATCTACAAATACCCATCTTCTATTGTTTCATTTCACACAATATACATCATGGTAATATAGCCTACAATACAATAGACACAAGGATGAAAATTGTATTAATTATAAAAATAAAATATAACTTAAAACTTATATTTAAGCGTACAGTGTTTAGTTTAAAAATTTCTAGTTTTATTCAAAATTTAGACTTTTTGAATAATTACTAAGTCACTGTTCTAGATTTTTTGATTTTAGACTCTAATAGTATCTATTTGATTCAAAATTTACTCGTTTATAAAAGTATTGAAGAACGTAAATTGTATTTTGAAAAGTGAAATTGACATAACCAACATTTTGATTTGGACAGTATAGTATAAATTGGAAATGGGACAGTTTTGAGCATGAGCCTCTTGTGCCTTTCCTCGTCTTAAGTATTTGTACACAATTTGATAAATAATTTCTTGAGGCGAGACCATATTGGGAGTTTTTCAGACGTTTTCCGGCACGGCAGGAAGCTCTCAGATTGGCTGATTCCCGAACGCCAACTCAGTCAGCCAATTGGAGAGCTTCTTGCCCTGCAGACTCGTCTGAAAACGCCCAATAAGGTCTCATCCTTATTCTTGCAAAAGACGTTGACTTGAATTCTAATATTTCTATTTGCTAAGTATAAATTTTATGCTAAGTATTGCAAGTGAAAGTTCTTTAAAGTTCTGTGGACTCAAGCGAAATTAATCTTAGCACAATGCTGAGTAGTAATATGTTTGGCTAGCTACACACACATCGATTTTTAGACGTACGAATTTTAAATTCTATTAGATTAAACAGACGATGTTTGGCAAGTTCCGTTTCATCTGACAGAATTAATATGGACGGCAAAAAACCGATGTGTATATAACTGGCTGTGGGTGTAATTCGGAATAAAAGTTCGTACGGTACTGGCTGAAACTAATAATAATCACGAAGTACGAATTTTTGCCGTCCTAATAAATTCTATTAGATTAAACAGCCTATGTTTGTCAAGTTACGTTTCATCTGATAGAATTCATATGGACGGCAAAACATAGAGCGTCCAAAACTGGTTTTGGGTGTGATTCGGAATAAAAGTTCGTACGATACTGGATGAAACTACAGTCGAACCTCTGTATAACGAATTCGATTATCCTGAGAAAAAATTCGCTGCCGAGAGGTATTCGTTATTGAGAGGTTCTGTCAAGAAAACTGCCACGATCCTATGGATCTCATAATATCGTATCACGGCGGTTAATAAATGAATATGGTACATAAAACATATCGCGAACGTAGGTAGGGTACCTATTAGGCCAATCAATATTAATATGGAAATTTGAAAATTCATGCTGTTGAAAAAAAACATGTTTTTTGAATATTTGTAGAACGTAATAAGTAAGTAAACTCACCAATTTATTTCCAGAAAGCTTCATTTGTACTATTAGTGGAGTTTAATCAAAGTACATACTCTGTAGCAATATTTTTCAACTTTTTACACTACTATTAGATTGAACGCGAAATACGGTTATTTTGTCAATAACTACACTATAAATACTAAAGTAACTCAAAAAAATTCCCTATTTTTTTGTTTTATATTAGAAAAAGTGAGTGATATCGGTTGAATTAGGCATTGAAAAACATCATGTTCGATAAACGACTCACATCTATTCAAACAGTCGGACATGTCTGGTACACTATTTTTCAGTTTTAACCCTAACCTAATAATTTTGAAAGCCTCTAGAACTTGCATTCAATTTCCGACATGTGTTTCACCCTCTATTGACTGTCTACCACTCTATCTTCTTCCTAACTAAATTGCCATTATTTTTAGTCTATTGACCTTTCTGCTGAAACTAAAGAATTCCTTGAAAATGACCATCTGCTTCCTATACACACTACATTTTGAATGTTGAAGTCAAGAGAAAACTTTGTTGTTGAGAGGTCTGAAATTCGTTAAATAGAGGTGAATGAGCAGCAAAAACTCTAAAATGTCATTGTACCAGGTAAAAATTCGTTGTGTGGAGGATTTTGTTAAGTGGAGGATCGTTATAGAGAGGTTCGACTGTAATTAATAATCACTAATTGAGTGTCATGGTTAGTACCTGAATAGTCCAAGCTTTCACTTCATCAGCTCCAGCCGTAAAAAAGTATTGTAAACGTAAGGCTTTGTATCCTTGAACGATGATCTTTTCCAAAGCACTGAAATTCAAACACAAAAATTATAAAATAGATTGAAACAGAGTTTGAATAAAACGTTCCATAATAAGCAATGAAATAGTTTTCCAATAAGATTATGCTATATTGTAATTATTAATATTAAATTTATCATCATGATTGAGTTCGAATAGATGAGAACAACAATTTCTACCTCAATTGTATTTATTGTCTATGAGTGTGAGTGTACTAGTACTATGTGTATTAGTGTGAGTGTACTAGTACTATGTGTATTAGTGTGAGTGTCAACGCTCCAGTTCCCTATGACACCATGGGCTGTTGATATTGAAGGCGAAATAGTAGGGACATGAATTGCAGTATCTTCAAAGACGCTAGATACGAAAAAATAACTTTCTGGATGGAGGTTGGTCTGCGGTTTTTTAAATTACAACAAAACCGGAGGTCTTATCAAAAATCGTTACACATAAGTTTCTGCGCCTTGTTTCAAAGAACTTGCATACCAAATTTCATCCAAACCGGACAATAACTGCGGTACAAACAAACAAAAGCCGATCGAGTCGAAACTAATACCTCAGCTTCGCTTCGGTCAATAAACCTTCGCTTCGGTCAATAAACCTTCGCTTCGCTTTGGATTAAGAAATGAGAATGAGACCATTAATTTTCAGGCTAATTTTAGGTGGGTCTCATCTTGTTTTAAATCTCGCAAAAGTCAGTTACGGTTAGTGAAGCTGGCCTCAGGCAGTAACCCTTCCATAGAGTATTTCTATAATTTATCCAAGCTGAAGTATAAAGATAACTGCAGTGTGAGGATGAAAGTACAGATTAAATAAAATAAATAAATAAATGCTTTATTCAACCAATAAAAATAAATTACATTACTGCAATAGATTGCAGTAAGAGTCTGGAAGAGACTAGGTCGAGATAGAGATACCTCAATGTAACACAAATAGCTACATCTATCTCTACCTCCTCACTCCTCAAAGTGACACAAAATTACATACTCAATGTAGGACAAATACCTCCCTCAACCTCTATCTCTACCTCCTCGCTGAAGCTAGTTGAGGGACATCGCCGGTTCGGCGCGGCTGTCTTGCGGTGGATCAGAGGTGGTGGACTCGGCTGGAATGCTCCCTAACTCGTAATTCAAGTCTGTATGTGTGTGTGTGTGTGTTTCTCTCTTTCTTCCTTCTTTCTTTTCTTTCTTTTTTACTTCTTCCCTTACTTCTACCGGAATATTCTATGGATTTGGACTAAAAATTCTCAACTGTATTCACTTTTCTCTTCTTCCTTTTGCATAACCCTTTTACGAACTTAAATTCGAAAAGAGTTCAAGTTTTCACTTCTTTCCTTTTTTTTATTATATTTATATATTTTTTCTAAGTTATTGTTTTCTTTTTACTTAAGTTCATGGTTTTATGATGTTGTTTTAGTTGTAACTTAGAATTGTATAGAGGGTTAAGTGTAAGAGAGGGCCCGGCTGCGCCCTAACTTCACCCTCCTAGGTTTTTAATAAAGGCAGCGATTCCTCACTCCATGGTTACCTATAATTTATATCATTGACCGAGCAAAGTGAGGTCTAAGATTCAAGTCGACGGTTTGGCATTTCTCTTAATGTTTAAATGTTTATATGTTGCGCATTTATGGCGAAACGCGGTAATAGATTTTCATGAAATTTGACAGGTATGTTCCTTTTTTAATTGCGGGTCGCCAACCAACCATTGTACGCCAACCATGTATATACATGGTTTTTGGAAATGTTGCATTTCAAGGATAATAATTATAAAAGGAAAAAGGAGCCTCCTTCATACGCCAATATTAGAGTTAAAATCGGACTATAGAATTATTCATCATAAATCAGCTGAAAAGTGATTACACAGATGTGTGGAGAAGCCAGTCTATTGTTGTATTTCCATAAGGTCTATAGTTTCAATCAGGTACTTGTGGATGAGAATACTGTGTGAGGTCTACTGTTCACAGAACTACTAGTTATCAAATGATATTGGAATATCATTTATCTAAGCTGGAGTATACAGTATTCATAGCACAATACATCATTCTTTTATATGAAGTGAGATTGATATACGAGGGTAAGTCAATTATTATCCGCAATATAGGTGTATTTTTCTTCATGTTGGTTGGACTGTTGATTTGCATTGATAATATTTATTCTTTATTCATTTGTGCTCATATCTAGGCTAGTTTCAAACAGCTATTTCAATTCCATCATCACTGGCATGTTGTTAATTATGGCAGCTACACTATTCATTTGCACCAAATAAGAGTATAACGATTAGTGAGCCAACCGTTTTTCGTGGTAGAAGAGTGGACAAAATTTATTGAATTTCATTCATAAACACTCAGTTATGGTAAGACACTATTTCCGTATAGCACTGAAAGTTTTGATGAATTTCCCCCCTGATACACCTTCCGACCTCGGAAGATGGTTCACTGAACGTTGGTGCATATGACAAGTGGAGCGGCCATGATGGAATAAAAATATCAGTTTAAAACTAGCCTAGATATAAGCACAAATGAATAAACAATAAATATCATCAATGCAAATCAACAGTCCAACCAACATGAAGAAAAATACACCTATATTGCGGATAATAATTGACTTACCCTCGTATTATATCAATCTCACTTCATTTAAAAGAATGATTTATTGTGCTATGAATACTATATACTCCAGCTTAGATAAATGATATTCCAATATCATTCGATAATGATAATATAAATGATAGGTAACCATAGAGTGAAGAGGTAGAGGTAGAGATAGAGGTTGAGGGAGGTTTTGTCCTACATTAGGTATGTAATTTTGTGTTACTTTGAGGAGTGAGGAGGTAGAGATAGAGGTAAGCCTATCTATTTGCGTTACATTGAGGTATCTCTATCTCAACCTAGTCTCTTCCAGAGACTAGGAAAGCGAAGAATACGCAAGGAATACATCATCAACGCGAATGAACAGTGCTACCAACATGAACAGAAATACACCTTCATTGCGGATAATAATTCACTCACCTTCGTAGAAGAAAGAATAGAAAAGTATTTCAACTGAAACTATATACAGTACTATACTACAGTATTTTCAACTGTATTTCAGTTTTCAACTGAATTCACATAAAATTAGTTAAGATTTAGTATTACATGAAAAATTTATTGAAATCTACGCACCTAGTGGCTTTGTTCTCTTCTAGAAACTTTTCCCTTTCTCCATCGAGCAGCTCGGTGAGTTTATTTTCGAGCACACCTGAGAAAGGAATGATGTTTGCACCAGGGTCATGCTTGTCAACCCACTCCTTAATCTTGATCAACCTGAAACCACATAGGATTAGCTGTATCAATGCAAAACACCAATTTCATCTCAAATACTGTATTAGGCGAGATAAAGTTATATTTATCCATAATGAAAACACCAGAATATTGCCTGATATTACGAGTTTATTTTATTTTTAGTATTACTAGAAAAATTACAATCATGTTTCAACACCTATGGTGTGATATTCAGTGTCCAGTGTCACATTGAGATACTGGAGATGACGTCATAGGTGTCGAAACATGTCTGTAACTTCATCACAAAATAATTCGTAATATTAGACAATATTATAGTTTTTTCATTACCAATTTTATTCCACAAATTTTTCTTGAAATATATTCTCAATTTCAACTTATAACATGAAATACGATTAGATTATCTGTTTAAATGTAAATCACTAATATTATTTCATAAAAGTTTCTTGCAACATATTCTAAATATAAATTAATCTTATCATTCTAAATTATCAAAAAATTTAATGCCGCTCCCACACTCTTGCCAAGTGCGTATAAATGAAGACGAGAGTGTAGATGGCTAATATACCAGCGTTCGCCTTCACTTGCCTATATGCCAGCAATAAGGTTAGCCATATGGCAAGCGACTCGGCCAGCCACTTGGCGAGAGTGTGGAGCTGGCATAAAGCGATTTGTGCGCTTGTGAGCATGATACTTGTAGATATCTTGTTTACACACTTAATTAATTAATAAATTAATTTATTTTATTTGTTTACAATGCAAATGACACTAATGTAATAACATTGGTAGATAAAATAATAAGGTAGTCCTTGTGCTATTTTTCTTCCAAATTATAGGTGACAAAATAATCATGATAATTGGCATGAGTCTTAAAAATGGATTTGATCACTTGAAGGTCCAGTAATTAGAATTTAGAACAATTATACTAGAAGCTCTTATGACGGATGGAAACTGATGAGGGATTGCATTTGTTTAAATGCTAATCAATAAATAATAATTATTATAAAATTGAAATCCAAAGTAGAATTCTGTAAACCATCACAAAGACTTCTGCTACCGCAAATATTTACTGAACTGTTATTAATTTAAACCCATTTTGCAACAAATTCTGAATGAATTTATTCTTTATGACTAGTATTTTAAAAGGGACAGTTTTTGACATGAATCTTTCCAGGAGTAGAGTAACTTTGCATTATGAAATAAATAATTTAGTACGAGTGATAAAGATTTTCCTACCATTTGTTCTTCTTCCTAATGTAGTCTTTTTCCGAAAGGTTCACTAGGTACATGCAGGGTTTAGTCGTGAGGAATGTATGTCTGTTGAGGATTTCCATCTGCAAATACAAACAACAATTAGTTCGAATTTCCTTCAGAATTCAAGACTGAGCAATAATAAAATAATAGTATTCGTGAAATTAAACTGTTGATTAAAGACCGTAACATTTCAAACTCAGATAGGTCAGCTGCTTGTTTAAGCCCGGAATAAAACTCATTATAATAAAGTCTTAGTAAACCTAGATTAGCTGAAACGAAGATGATGCTTATGGGCCTTTAAGTACCAAACCAAGAAACCCTGTCTTGTTGACCAAGCGAAGTGAGGTCTAAGATTCAAGTCGACGGTTTGGCATTTCTCTTTTAATGTTTAAATGTTTGAATGTTTATATGTTTATATGTTGCGCATTTACGGCGAAACGCAGTAATAGATTTTCATGAAATTTGATAGGTACGTTACTTTTTTAATTGCGCGTCGACGTATATACAAGGTTTTTGGAAATTTTGCATTTCAAGGATAATATAAAAGGGAAAAGGAGCCCCCTTCATACGCCAATGTTAGAGTAAAAATCAGACTAAAGAATTATTCATCATAAATCAGCTGACAAGTGATTACACAGATGTGTGGAGAAGCCAATCTATTGCTGTATTTCCATAAGGTCTATAGTTCCAATCAGGTACTTGTGGATGAGAATACTGTGTGAGGTCTACTGTTCACAGAACTACTAGTATTTATGTAGCACAGTAGTTGTGCATGATTCAATATACTGTATATTTTAACAAATAAAATGCTGACACTAAACTTATTTTGATATTGTCAAAAACGATTTACTGTTGAAGAAACTCCTTGATTAAAGAAACCTTCAATAGACTGGAGAAACTTCTCATCAGCATCAGGAATTTAATGCATCACACATGAATTAAGTTAATAATTAAAATATTTATTTAGAAACAAAAAACTGTCTTGATTCCAAGAGAGTTTTATTGTTTGATTACCTCAGCAGCACTCCATTCTCCAAACCGTATCTGTGTCTTTTCTTCAACGAGAAGGTTCTTCGTTTTCACTAGCAGGTCCTAAAAACAAAAATATTTTTTATTCTTTTATTCTTCATTCATTTATACAATAAGAGTACAACATTATCAAAATGATAGGAAGAGAAAAAATAAGGTAATCTTGTGCTATTCCTTTCCCAAATTTAGATATAAGTCAAGGCCCGCCGCAAAGTAGACCAACGCTAATCCACGAAAAGCAACCCACGCCGTGGGATGTTTTGTAAACCATTGCTATAGAAATGGCAATCGTTCAAATGGAATTATCGTTCATAATCAATCAGCTGACAAGTGGATTATTCATTGCATGTATTACACAGATGTCTAGAGAAGCCCAGCAATGGTTTACAAAATATCCCACGGCGTGGGTTGCTTTTCGTGGATTAGCGTGGGTCTACTTTGCGGCGGGCCTAAAGCGGATATGAGTAATCAATTCACAAAATGTTCAGTCCTCAAGTATTTTCACAAAGTAGATTTTCAAATTTAGATGCTTCATTGCAACATCAATTTAAAACAACCTATAAGCTTGAAACATAATGATATAATATCCTACATCTACACATGAATAATTTTATATAAGTTTTTATATAAGTAGGCATACAATGCGAAAATAGTTCTCAACTTGTCTCACAACGAGCTGAGCATATTACTACTTTCACTTCAAACTGTCTGCATTGGTTGAAAGGTAAGCGTTAAGTTTATTCATAAGTAATGCTGGCAGTTTAAAGGGAATCTCACTATAGACTTATCCCGGGTTCAAACCCTCTCACAACCAAAAGTTTTTTAACCAGATCACTCCCGTGTTATCGGATGGACACGTTAAACTGTCGGTCCCGGCTGAAGTATGACAGTCGTAAGGCCCATTGACGGCTTAAATTATATATTCAGGCGGTGGGACCTTCCCGCAAGGGACTCTCCACCAACAAAAGCCATACGAATTTACTTTTACTTTTTACTATAGACTTCATTCTACTCCATTACCTAAGACAATGTGGATGCTGAAACAGCCGAGATGCCTCAAGTACGTGAGTGCATTGCAATTGATCCTAATGCCTGTAACAATAAATATTGTTACAATTATGAGTGATGAGAATTATGCAAATTAGCCTGAGAAGTTAGCCTGTTATAAAAATGGATTTTGCTGTTCTGCCTTTCTGTGTTGTGTTGTGTTGACTCTGTAAGTGTGTGCGTAGAAGCTAGGATCCTAGGAATAACATCAATTTTCCTGGAGCAACAGTCTAGTTCATGAACCTTTGCTTTTTGCGTTGTGTACTGTCGACTCTATAGGTGTGTGTGTAGAAGTTGTGGGAAGATCAACGATTTTCCTAGAATATAAGTCTGGTTCACAACCTTATAAGGCAAGGAATTTATAGCTGCCTAGGAAAAATAGCTGTCACTTGGTGGGAGAATGTATCTTAAATTGTAGTTGTAACGTCCCTTTCTATTGGTAGAAATTTTTCTAGAGAATAGTAACTGCCAATCACAGTTGGTGTTTGGTTAGGTCTATTTAGTATGGACGATCTCACAGCTGTCCACCTCAAGACGAGAAAAGCGTAGTGGACTCACTCAGCGTCTGTCGACTGTCATTAGCAGTACTAAATGTAGTCTGTTCAGAACTTTGTATTAATCATGGCTGCCATGCCAGCTTTAGGCTTTTTTTTTAGTATTTGGCTCTGGAACCTTTTGTTCCAGCAGCATTTTTAGTCTTTTGCCTCTGTAGTCGCTTTAATTGAGAAGAGAGAGAGAGAGTATCAAATTGTCACCTCACAATGGAGATTTTTCTCCTATAACCGCTACTAAAGCGGTGTAAGTACGGGGATCAACGTACGAATCCATCATTTCATGGGTTCATGAACGTGTGTCTGTAAGCCGCTGAGACGCCTCTGAATCGATGGCCGTCCTAGCTTGGGGTATGCTGTCTCCTGTCCATCTGGACGTGTAGAGCTCGATCGCCGAGCCTAGATTCAATTTGAAGAAACAGCTATGAGGTAACAACTTTTTCCAAATTAAACGAACGTCCCAGGAACTCCGGATGTGACAAAATGGGTTTTAGTGACGACAGACTTTCAATCAAGTAAAACGTGCGGAATTAGACTTTTGTTAAATCATAATTTTGAGATATTATTGGGGATAGATAGTTTATTAATTTTATAATTTGGTTTGAGTAATAGATTTTCGGTTGTATCTTTACATTGAAAAGTGAGGCCATATTTTCTCTGTAAGGATCCAGCTGGGAATTTCAGTTTTCTTTAAATTTATAAATAATTATAATCTTCTAACTACTAAAAGTTGAATGAGTACATGAATTTTTAAATGTCCCTTATTGATTAAATTTAATGTTTTGAATAATTCTCATCTTAAAGTTGTAAAGGATCAAATGAAGTTTCAAGGACCCTAACCTTTCCTAAATTTGTTTTGATGACATATATTTTTGAATAGTTTTTTTAAGGTAGTATACCATGATATGATACTTGAGGAATGTTTGTCCTTGCAGCGTTCATGATATAAAGATACTAAATAGTTATTATTGGGGGGGATCATTAATATTTGATAATGTTTTGATAGTGTTTTAAAGTTTCCAAGTGTGTTCAAAATTTAATGTTCTAAGAATTTTATGAATTTTATGTGGATCTTTTCTTAAAATATTTATTCTTATTTATGATTAACTTCTGAGACATATCGATGATAATTTTCAATAATTGCTCTTTTGAAATTAGAGTCCTTTAAGCTTTTATGATTCAATCTAAAACGTTTTAAAATGTAGAGCATACAGAGTAGGTTATTACCGAATTAAGTATATCAGAGATAACTTTCTAAATTTAGTAATTTTATTTTCGGTTTTCATGATTCTTCTTCTTGTTTTATTTGTTGTTTATTGATTTCTTTGTTTTATTAACTTCTTTGTTTTATTAATTGTTGAATTCACTGTAAGAGGTGACAATATAATTGATACCTTCTCTCTATTTCGTTGTCTCTCTTGTCATTTCTGGTTTCCCGTTCTCTAGCACTAGGTATGTTTATCAAGCATCCCTTTTATTAAGTTATATTGTGTGTGCTTCTAAATTCTAAATTCAAAATTAACTTTCTAAATTCAAAGCACGGCACATGCCAATCCTAGAAATTATCCTAATCCCAAACCCAGCAATTTGTGAAAGTTGATTCTATTGAAAATTGCCAATGCAAAATGTACGGATCTTTATTGTTATTGTATATGTGACTTGTAATTTTCGCGTGCTCTATCACCTAGATAATACACTTGAATTATCCGATGGAATTGCAGTATTGTTTATGACTTATATGGGTCATTTCACTTGTTACGATAGCTATCATGCAGTTATATTGATTGTTATGTTGTGCTGTATTTGCAAGATGTTCGTCCGTTTTTCTTAGTATATAGCCGCCACTAGCTCATAACTTCGTAATATAACTTATTACTTGATAAATCATTATATTTATTACTGTACATTTCTATGTTTCGATAAGAAACAGATTTTCCTGTTATTGTACTGTTTTTTGGATGAATAAAATCGTTTCATTTCAATATTTTTTTCAAAATATAGTTTTGTTATTCTATTGCTTTAATATCCAATAATGAAGTCTATAGTGAGGTCATAATTATAATGGCAGTGTTTGATTAGCAATGGTATTGCTATCCTTGTCTATCATTCAACAAAGCGGATAGCGCTATCTCTTTTTGGCATTGCTCTGTTGCCAGATCGTCTTTTAACAATGTAGAATTAATAATTAATTAACAAAAATATTTCATCTTAATTATGAAAATCGAATATGAAATTAATGGAAAATATAATTTATTGCTTAATAAAATATTATTTATTATTTTAAACAAGAATGAACAGTTAATATTACATCAATAAACCTGTATCAGCTACCGTCTATAGTAGGCATCGCAAGACTAAGGATCGGCAACGTTGTTTTCCTATCTTTCTTCACTGCCATTATAACGTGGACCTCACTATGTTTCAAATATATTTCTGTTTCAAATATAGCTTTGTTATTCTATTGCTTTAAAATCCACTAATACATTCTAGAAACTAATTATTAAACTAAAATTGCATTTACCTCTCTATATGTGTTATTATTATGAGACTTTGTATTTTTTGTATAAAAGTATTTGAGTATTAAAAAATTACTGATTCATAAAACACTGAAGACAAATAAATTTATTAATGCAATTTTGCTGAGAATTAAAACATGTATGGCTGAAAAATATTAATTGGAGTATGAAATGTAATTTGGAATAATTGACTCACATATTCGGGTTTCAGCTTCTTGTCATTGCCTCTGAGCACAGTTCGTTCCAGTTTCTCGATATTCGTGTTCAAGTATTCGACGTCCTTTTTTACCAGTTCGTCGACAATAATTTCGAGATCTCGAACCGGATCGACTTCTCCCTCCACGTGAGTCACGTCCTCAGAGTCGAAAGCTCCTGAAATTCATCAATTCAATTATTATCATGATGTTTCGGAACCCACATACAACTGCAGATCATATAATTCTGTCTGGAATTCCTGTCAGAATTTCTGGAATTTTATGACTAGCGAAATTTGATTTCGCTATTTGGGTATTTTTGGTACACTATTTGTGTATTTTGTGTATTTAGATATTGCTATAATCGGTATTTGCATAATGTCTCAACATGATTTCAAATAGAATTCAAACATAATTGAAGAGCTCCATCCGAAACCTGATCAGACTCTTTTTGGTTACTGGAAATATAATTTCAAACAACAAAAAATCGTAAAAATATATTCAAAAACAATTTTTGAAAATAATATGTATTTTTTCTAATGTTGTATTGACCTTCAGCAACAAAATAATATACTCTAAGCTTATAGTGATCCAGCAACAGTTTTCTTTTCAAATTTGTCAAAAAAATTATGTTTTTGAATTACTTTACATCTTTAAATTGAAATATTCTATTTCTACAAAACGTATTATAAGAGCAGATAAATCAGACGAAATTAATTGGATAATAATTTAGAATAGTGACCTTATTAATCCATTTGTCAATTCACTGGATTTCAAATTTAATTATATCCTAGTTGTTCAATTTTTCAATACGCTTGTTTTCAATATTGAATTTGGTTCTCGGATCACTCACTATATATTCCAACTTCAATGCGAATTGAAATCTAAGCGAGACAAAATTCTATTGAAACTATCAACTTCCTGCCGTTTCTCTTAGTAGTCATCTTAAAACTTAAAAAAAACCCTGAATTTTATTAAAACCCTGTTATTTAGTCATTCATTCTCAATAAACCCATTAATTTAATCCTGTAAAAGATGTCCATATGTTACATCCTTCCTATTCCTTTCTCACTAAAAGACAAATTAAGGGCTTCGACCTTATCTAAGGGCGAATGAATTGATTCTTCAAGCGTGGGAGTTGAACAATCTCAGTTATATTCCCATCTTTCTTCATTTCTGTTCCATTTTTTGTTTGTTTGCATGCGTGTAAACCAGTTGCTTCCTCTCTTTTGTTGCAGATGATATCATTATTCAGTTTTAGTGAATGACAAAGGATCTCCTTCATGAATGGATTGACTTCCTCAAAACAGATGTTACCGTTTTAAAGCCTATTATTAATTTTCGCCTCTCAATTTTTACCTGCTTTCCCGAGTTCAACGTGAGAATCGCCTCAGGCTATTTCATCATCTCGGGGTTTGCATGATAGAAGTATTTAGTTTGATATTTCATCAAACACATTTTTTGGTAGTGTTTATTTGATTTATGTAAAAAATCATACGGCTTCTGTGAGCATTATCTTTTATTAATTTTAATTTCTTGCGTGTGAAGTTCCTTTGATATTCTTCGGCCATGAATTCAATTTTTGATTTACTAATGGATGTCTATTCTAAAAAAAATACAGTTATAAAAATAATAACAGTTGTTGAAATATTATATTCACTAATAATTATTATGATAGGCAGTTGGAATAATGTAAAACCTAATCATCCAAGGAGAATTCAGAATTAGTGATAACCTTCTTTTGAAATATTAATTTCAAATACTACTATTAATAAAAGTAGTCTAGAATGTTTTTAGCTTGATCCGTTAATTATCTTCAATAGTGTAAATGAATATTAATATTAATATACTGGTATAGGAAGAATTCAATTGTTTAGCATTGATTGTTATTACAGGAATTTCTGAGAGATCGAAGTAATTTAGAAAAATAATCAATGGTTTCCAAACGAATGTAAGCCTGCCGATTTTCATGTAAATTGATATGAAAACACAAATTATAATGGAAAAGTACCACATCACACACAACACAACTGTAGTGTTAAACTTATTTTGTTTTGAACAGAACAGATTGACTAATATTACTTCAAGTATCAACTCTTCCACATATAAACTTATCGTAAATGTAAAACAAAAGGGAAACTCACGACAAAGATGGAAAATGGCATCACAAGCTCTAATATGAGAGAGAAACGCGTTTCCAAGACCCTGTCCTTCGGCCGCTCCTTTCACCAACCCAGCAATGTCAACCACGTTCAAAAATGCAGGCACTTTACTGAAAAAACAACCAGAAAATAATAATTAAAATACATCAAATGATAACAATTTTGTGAATAATAATAAGAAGATTGCCCACCATTAATTCAACTGCTACCGAATCCATTCAATTAGATCTATTGACAAATATTCGTATATTACTGAAACGATAGAGCGACAATAGATTTCTCTCCTGGATAAACTTATTTGTTTCAAAGGCAACTCTTCACTAGTATTTTAAGCGCAGATGATAATGAGGGGATGAATGACAATGCCGCACAAACGCTTCCATTTGTGATGATGAATGAGAGATGATGATATGAAATCTGAGAATTAGCACCCAGCCGACACAAAATAAGAGTGAAATAGAACCCGTATTACCTATAATAAACATATTATTCCATGAAATATATTCGAGATACAAGAAATATTCTCTATTCTACATGATACAAATGGATAATGTATTTACTTGACAATTTACAATGAATATTTATTGTAATTTTTGAAATGATTTTGACACTTGAAAATTGCATGAGTGTTCGAAACTAGTTGTGTATATGTAAAAAGTATAAAGAGGGTACTAGTAATTTCTATAACGATATTTATTGTAATGTATTTACCTGGCAGGCTTATAGTATTCACACAGATAATCGAACCGAACATCTGGCACAGGTACTCTACGTAACTGAAAAATGAGAATCTGTTAGAAATCTACGAGCAGAGAGAAACATAGATTATTAAAAAGATATAAAATATTAACTATAAAATAGATTATAAAAATCAAATTTCAAGTTGATTAGTGATTTAGTTTTGGCGTCTTGCTTAATGAGCTACACAAAACGGTCTTTCCAATTTTATAATAGTATAGTAGAGAATAAAACGACAAGAGGTTTTGATTGTTGAGGGTTTGCAGATTTGACGACTAGTGGTATAGGACTCCCCATAGTTGTCTAGATATGGATCAACTTCACAACTACACTAACTATAGATTTGTCATGTTGGAGAGGATAGAATCAAAACTTTACAAATTACTAACATTTGAAAACAGATTTGCCGGCCAGGAGAGCAGAGACGACTAAGGCGTTGCACTCTTCAGTCTGCTAGTCGCGGGTTCGAATCCCGCCGAATCCCATCGAATAAGCATGGACGTTTGATCATCTCATAAAATCACCCTCTCTCTTCTCATTACCCACTCACAAGCAGAAAGCTCATGTGGGCATCATAAGCAATATAAAAAATAAATAATTTGATGGGAAAGTGCAATGAAGTAGGCTATACTATTTAGACAGCCGTAGAATTTTCATGAAGTGAAATAAAGTATACTATTTAGACAGCCGTAGAATTTTCATCATGCAGAAAAAGATATTGAGAGTCATCTGTAGACTGAGATCAAGGGACTCATGTAAATCATTTTTCAAAGACCTTAAAATACTTACACTTCCTTCCATTTACATTTTCAAGCTAGTAATTTTTGTTAAAGTAAAAATCAATAAGTTCTAATTTTGTACAGATAATCATAAATATAATACTCGAAATAGAAATATTATTACATTGTAATAGCATTATAGCTCATGTAAAGTATTTTTCAAAGACCTTAAAATACTTACACTTCCTTCCATTTACATTTTCCAGCTAGTAATTTTTGTTAAAGTAAAAATCAATAAGTTCCAATTTTGTACAGATAATCATAAATATAATACTCGAAATAGAAATATTATTGCATTTCCAATCCATAGAAATGTAGCTTTTGAAAATACTCCATTTTATTCAGGAATGAGATTCTAATAGGCTGCCAACAGACATTCGAAACATTGAATCAGTCATTCTATTCAAGCAGACAGTCAAAAAATGTTATTAGAGAAAAGCCTATACGCAATCACAGAATTTTATTCACAAGAAAATTGATTTTTTATATATAATACATCATTACCATCCTTAATGATGACTTGACACTTCCTGAATAAATATTTCATTTTTTTTATTGTATGTATCATAGTATTAGTATTAGTACTGACAAGTTACCTGTCAAATGGGATTATTCCCAAACTTGATGTAATGTAATGATCATAATGATAAATGAATAAATAAAGAAATTCACAAAGTCCTTACAAATTTTTAACAATTTGACAACAAATTTCGAATGTGAGAGCAATGAAATACTAAATAGATACTTATTTTCATTAGGATCAATTGTGCAGAAGGGAAAGTTCTCAGCGGCCGCCTGACTTTTGGTGAGGACGTTGAAGAAGGTGGATTTGCCCACATTGGGTACACCGACAATGCCCACTTTCAAGTTGGTGCCCACTCGGCCGAAAAGCGGCTTCACCTCGGGTTCTTCTCCTTTTTTTGGTGCCATGGTTCCCTGAAACAAACATTCATTTCTCAAAATTTCTCCAGTTTATCAAATCTTACATTCAACTCACCAAATCTTTGAATTGTTGAAGAATACATAGCTCTGGCTGAGGCCCAGTTTTTAGGATACTAAGGGCTGTTTGCACAGTAAGGCTCAACTCGAACTTATGCGACTCAGGTCGAGAAGAGACTCGACTCTAGTCGAGAGCATGTGTTTCCAAATGGTGACACTCAGACCAGTCGATTCAAGTCTCCGCGACGGTCACCATTTGAAAACACATCATGATCTCTCTTCTCGACCTGATTTGAGTAAGTTTGAGTTGAGCCTTAGGGTCTCTTCACACTTAACTACTCTACTCTGAAATACGTCCTATAAATGAGTTAAAGACACGAATGTGAACGGGACAGATTCGTAGCTTAGATTTAACATTGGGAGATGTCCTATCAATGACAAAATCCCTAATGTCCTATCAATGTTGAATCCAAGCTTCAAATCTGTCCTGTTCTCATCAGTAGCTTGGATTTAACATTGGGAAATATGACATATTTAAGCGTAGCGTAGCTAAGTGTGAAGAGACCCTAAAAGCTAAAACTGAATTAAATAGAACATTAGGACATATTCCAATATGTCCTATCTACCAATGTTGAATCCAAGCTAATAATCTGTCCTGTTCACATTCGTAACTTGGATTCAACATTGAGAGATAGAACGTATTTCAGCGTCGCGTAGCTAAGTGTGAAGAGACCCTAAAAGCGGAAACTGAATTAAATCAGCTATAGGCTGAACTCAAAATGAATCACTCCATAGCAAACGAGACTTGATATGAATTTAATCCAGTTTGAAATGGAATTTAGTTTGAACTGGCACAGTGCAAACGGCTTCAAGAACCATATGCATCGTCTCGGCAAAACGCAGATACATCAGCTGTTGGTTTAAACCCCGAATGAAACACATTATAATAAATGCGGCCATACTTACACGTGATCGTAGATTAGCATTAAACGTAGATCCATGCTTTTCTTAACGCTTATCTATGTTTATTTGTAGATATGAACACATTTATCTAATTCAGGGTTTAATCCAACAGCTGATCTACCTTCATTTAATGATGCATACGGCCCTTGTTAAATCGAATTGACCATTGGACCTGTAAATTTTACACTATAGATACACTATTTTAATAGTCTTGTAAACAATTTAAGAACGCATTTTGAATGTAGGAGCAATAAGATACAAAATAGATAGCTTACTAATTTTCATTGGAATCATCTAATGGTTCTATTATATTTTATAAGTGTCCTAGAATGGTAACCGGCTTGCTTATCAGTCTTATCATGTTATCACTAATTTTTAAACTATGAGTGGAGATATTTTAGTAAGTCTTATCAATTCATACAAAGAGACGGATTCACGAACACCATTTTCTGCCACTAATAAAAACATTCCACCTCTCATACCAGCCACCACACCTTCGCAACAAAATTAGCCACAAATTCCATTATCTGCAACTGGAAACACTCAACACAACATTGTAATTTCCCACTCATTAAAATGCAATTTTCTTTACACTGCATTTCTGATTAGTTGGGAAATTCAACGCCAACTTTATTCAAACCACGTCTTATCAACAGGCCGCGATCTCGATTGATGATCAACCGGTCAATCCTTAGTGATTTTGAAATGGAAACTAATTAAAAAACGATTGAAATAAGATTTTTCACTATCTACCATCTGTACAGTCTAATTATTTCCATGTAGTAATTGTAGTGGTTTCGTAGTATTTTTGGTGTAGTTATCTGTGGAATGAATAGATCAGCTACTATGATAAAATCGAGTATCGTTTTAGATACGAGTGGAGCGAAATAATGAACGATTGAAAAATAGTTTAATGATATCCAGCGTGTATAGAGCATCTAATCGGTGCTTAGAAGCCGATGGTATGGAGATTATTATAGGAGTGGCATCACTGAGAAGCACGTAGCAAACAATTCGTATTAAAAATAATTATTGTAGACAAATTTGAAAAGAGCATCGAGCCTTCGGGCTGTGATTTCAAATGACTATCATAACGTCTAATTTTCGTACTGCCCCGGCCACAAGACAACAGACTACCATTCGATAAAAATTACCACGCCTTACTATGGTCAAGATCAATCAGAGACGGTTAAGGGCGGGATATCTTCCAAGTGAAGAAAACTCTCGAGAGAAAAAGAGACAAGAATACAAGGGTGAAGGTGGAAGAGACAGGTCTTCCAATAGCGTGATCTAAGTGGAGAAAACACTGAAGGGGAATAGAGTAGGAAGAGACAAGAATAAGAGGGTAAAGGAGGAAGAGACGGACCTCCAATAGCGCGAGAAGAGTGGAGAAAACTCTGGAGAGGAAAAAGAGTTAACAAAGATTGAAAAGAGATGAGGATACAGAAGGGAGAAACGATTCTTCCAATAGCGTGAAGAGAGAGGTGGAAATTCTGAAGAAAAATAACGAGGAAAGGGTGATCAGAGGAGAGGAGGAAGGGTGGAGGAGAAGGATGAGGATTAGGAGGGAGAGAAGGATAAAGAGGAGGAGAAGGAGGAGATGTGGTAGTGGAGGAGGAGGTTGAGAAGAGGAAAGAAGATGAAGTTGTCGATGAAAAAAATGAGGAGAAGAAATGAAATTAGAGGAGCAATGAGTATAGAGTGATGGTCAAAGTCCAAGTACTGAGTGAAATGATAGCTTACACAAAACATGAAATTTGTACCAAGTGATGTACAGGATATGATATGGCTAGAAGAGCCCATTTCACGTTTCAAGAGTACGGTATAATTTACATAGAACGGTCAAGAATTTTTCAGAGAAATATTATGAATTGAAAAAAATCAAGCATATTAAACATGGTTGTAAGAATGTTAGAATTAAGTGTAAAGATTTATACAGACCTAACAAAATATTTATTTATTCATTCCATTTAATGCCAAAAATACATAGTGGAAGAAAAACAGGCTCTTACTATATTCAACACAATTTTGAGAAATATGATCCGAGTTTTCTATGCCAAAGGTTTTTCCATTCCAAGAATAATCCGGAAAAAATCAATGATCAATTAAAAATTTTTAAGGTTTTATAATAAAGCCAATGATTTATCAACAATAAAATATTGAAAAGAGAGATATTATAGAGTTTTACATATTTATTACCAATATAGAATTCTACTCTACCATATTTACTGCGAGTGTATTAGAGAAAATTATTACGAAGAAAAAATAAAATAATGAGGAGGGGAGATCCATGAAAGGGGGAGAAAGAGGAAGAAAATAAGAAATCAAATCCATGAAAGGGGGAAAGAGGAAGAAAATAAGAAATCAACATAATAAATAAGGGGGAAACTAATGAATCGAGAAACAATGAAAAGGAGAAAAAAGATTTAAAAAGAATGAAATGAATCAAAATAATAAGTGAAAATTGAAAAGTAAAAGCGTATAGAATTTGTTAAATACCATTTTTTAATCACTACTGTCTATTTACAAAGAAAGGTTGAGAAAAAACTTTGAAATAAAGAGGAATAGAAAGTAAAACCAGAAACAAGAGAGAGAAATGAGAGCAGACGCCTTGAGCAAGGCCATAGACCAAAGACCAGTCAATTGTCATGGATGACGTTGATCACAATTATTACCATAATCGGATGATCCATGAAAAGGAGACGAAAGAGGAGACAAAAAGAGAGATAATTTGACCGCCCAATCCCCACCCTGAACGATGCACGGTACCCTGCAATTGAATCATATCACCGACATAATGATTCCAATCATTGCACAAGAAATGACCAAAGAGTCGTTTGCATGTAAATGGATCAGCCATAAGAGCTCACAGAAAATTCCGAAAAAAATTAATCATAGGTTGGTGCACCGCTTTAGTCCGCCTCTCCCCGCCCCGCTATGTTTATGGTTATTGGACAATTTTCCAGTTCACTGCTCCATGTTTTGAAATTTCATCGATGGAAATTTTAATGGATAGTGGGGATGAAAAATTGCTGGTCGATGAAAATTTTGAGCGGGAGAATTTAGGATGAAATCGAAATTTATGACTGCTGAGATTAGGCAATTTTTATTAGTCGGTATTGTATTATTCAATGCACCGACATATTACGGATGAAATCAGAAAGATAGAAGAGATCCAGAGACACATTATCAGGGCTGCACTTGGCAAACAAAGACGCTACCCCAGCTCTCTATTATAGCGAGTTCAAAGTACTCAAAATTAGGCAAATTTTGGTAAAGAATTCAATTGTGTATCTGAATAAAAATATAAATCTGTTCATAGCTCATGTAAAAAAGTACAGTTTTCGTTCGCCTACAATTTTTCCTATACCACGAACGGACCTAACTGTGTGTAGGAGGCAATTTGATCATATATGCCATAAATTAATCAATTGTATACCGAAAATTTTCTCATTAACAGGATCTCAAAGTCATCTTTGCAAGTAATAGAGGATTGGATACAATTGCAGGGTGAATTCAATAATATATTGTAGTAATTAAAAACTTCTGTAACCTACCTATATATACTTTTCAATTTTTCTTTTCTTTCTCTTTCTCCTTACATTCTTCTTTTGCCTTTCATACTTCTTTCTCTTCCCTTCTTCTTCTCCTCTCACTCTCTAACATTTATCTTTTCGTGAACATAAAAGTGTTTTACATTTTCCCTTACAAGCTCTATCAGTTTACTACTATGTACCTATGCTAGCTCACAAACCTAGGTATTGCTGGCTTTGTCAGGTAGAAAACAAGTTATTTTCAATTCAAGAGTTAATGTATTAAGGAATCTTATTATGTATTTCTTGCTTGTCTATTATTTTTATGATTCATAGTCTATATTGTATTGTTTTCAATTAGACAAAATAAATTTGAAATTTGAATTTGAAATTGGATTTATGTCTGCTTCCATGAAAGTCAATGAATGAATAAATGAACGGATAGTGAATTTATTGCCAAATACAAGATATATTTTTACAAATAAAAATAATCACTAAAATACAATAGTTTTTGGCATGACTGGAATGCATCATTACCCACAAAAAAATTAGTATATTTTCAAATCAATTAATCACTTGTGATTTGGATTGTTTTGAGATGTAGGCCCCTATGTATTGTAGATTAAAGAATAATATTTACAGCTAGTGAGTAAATTGAGTTGGGATTCATATGGCAGTAGGCTACCTATTTTAATAACATTGGTGTTGCTATCGTGCAACAAAGCAGATAACTTGGCACGATCCTTTTCTAACTTCACAACGTTGCCAGATAGTTTTTATCCTTCCGGCAGTCGCGCTGTTGTAAAAAGTAAAACAGTGTCAGTTTTTTTGCTGTACAAAACTATTGAATGGGGTGGTGTCAGTGAATGAGTCACCTATGCATTCCAAAACTTTCCCTCCATCACTCCACTGAAATGCAGTATCAACCGAGCAATGGTTCAGTCTAAGGCGCGACAGTGCATAAGATAGGGAAAAACTGTATACGGGGACTGTAAACAGACCAATAACACAAAATTGAAGGCTTTGCTTGATGTACCTTATTGGGCTATGAAATGGTAATCATCCAAATGTTCATAGACGTAAAATAATCCAAGAAGATGGAAAAAGTAATTATACAATTAATTAATATGTTTTGACAGTAAACAGAGTACATAAAACTTGGAAAATTGAATGTTGTACAAAATACAACACGCGACTGCTCGTGTGATTGAGTAGGGCGCGACTACCGGAAGTTTAAAGAATGTAAAAATATAATTAACTAACAGAATAGTTTATCTCAATTATGAAAATGTATTATTAAATCATTAAAAATATTTTCACGCGACAAATGAAATATAAGTTGATTGATAATGGTTAACAAGATTGAACTGTGAACATCACATCGGTATCATCTATCTATCATATAAAGAAGCCAGTGCCAAGGCAGAGAATCGGCAACGCTGTTCTATCATTTTCCACTGCCATTATATTGTGCACCTTACTATAGTGAGGTCCACGTTATAATGGTAGTGTTTGATTAGCAAT